>NC_034591.1:32550066-32571346 GCF_900095145.1 Mus pahari | reverse complement strand
TGTTTGCCAGGCACTGGCATAGCCTCACAAGTGTTGAACCCCGAGTTTCTCCAAATCCATCTGAGGACATGATATAAATGAAATGTTGAAATACAAGGTAGCTGTGAAATACTCAGTAGGAATATATATATATATATATATATATATATATATCCTCAAAACTCCTCTCTTCCTATAATTTTATTTACCATGGCAGCTTGAAATCACTTACTTCCATTCCTTGGTCAAGTATTTGTATTTCAAAGTTTCAGTTACAAACTTTTCACATAATAAAATCATGCATTTTGATTGTATGTCTAGAGAATTTACCAGAAAAGAAACATGGAGATATATAATTTGTTTGACGTTTGAATGCCTGTTTGATAAGATGTCCTGGGAAACTTGAATAGTGGGGTTCTGATCCATTCTGTACTTTCCTTCCTTCTCTTCTTCCCCTCTGCTACTTGTAGGACAGTGGTAGAAAAGGTGTAAACCATGAATCTTTAGTAGCCCATCCTATTTTTTTCCAAAATGGGAAATAATGAAGGGGGGGCAAAATGATAATTTATTTGAGAGAAGAGTGGAATATCTTCATTATGATACTGGGCACTGTTGGATATAGGATGTACCTTATGATAGAACTCCTGAGAATCAGTTGTTCTGGCATCACTGAGCATTAGATGAAAATGACTATGGAATCTAGAGAGATGCATCCAGGACAGTGAGGTGGGCAAAGGCTGGATTGTAGAAAAATAAAAGTAATTTAAATTGAAATTTGCAAATTCATTTGGAATAACCAAAAATCCACGATAGTGAAAATTATACTCAACAATAAAAGAACTTCTGTGGGAAATCACCATCCCTGACTTCAAGCTGTACTACAGAGTAATAATGATTAAAAACTGCATAGTGTTTGTCAGAGACGGGCGGGTAGATCAATAGAATAGAATTGAAAACCCAGAAACCCACACATCTATGGTCACTTGTTCTTTGACAAAGAAGCTAAAACAATCCAGTGGAAAAAAGGCAGCATTTGCAACAAATCATGCTGGTTTAAGTAGCAGTCAGCATGTAGAAGAAGGTAAATCAATGCATTTTTATCCCCTTGCACAAAGCTAAGGTCCAAGTAGATCAAGGACATTCATGTAAAACCAGATACACTGAATCTAATAGAAGAGAAAGTGGGGGAGATCCTGGAACACATGGGCACAGGGAGAAATTTCCTGAACAGAACAACAATGGCTTATGCTCTAAGGTCAACAATCAACAAATGGTACCTCATAAAATTGAAAAGTTTCTGTAAGGCCTATGGACATGGTCAATAGGACAAAATGGCAACCAAGAGATTGGGAAAAGATCTTTATCAATCCTATATACAATATATGGCTAATGTCAAATATATACAAAGAACTCAAGAAGTTAGACTTCAGAGAACCAAATAACCATTTAAAAAATGAGGTACAGAGCTAAACAAAGAATTCTCACCTGAGGAATCTCAAATGGCCAAAAAGCACGTACAGAAATGTTCAACATCCTTAGTCATCAGGGAAATGCAAATCAAAACAACACTGAGATTCCACCTCACATCAGTCAGAATGGCTAAGATAAAAACTCAGGTGACAGCACATGCTAGGGAGGATGTGGAGAAAGGAACACTCCTCCATTGCTGGTGGGATTGCAAGCTGGTACAACAACTCTGGAAATCAGTTTCACAGTTCCTCAGAAAATTGGACATAGTATTACCTGAGGACCCAGCAATACCTCTCCTGGGCATATATCCAGAAGATGTTCCAACTGGTAATAAGAACACATGCTCCACTCTGTTCATAGCAACCATATTTATAATAGCCAGAAGCTGGAAACAACCCAGATGTCCCTTAACAGAGGAATGGAAACAGAAAATGTGGTACATTTACACAGTGGAGTACCACACAGCAATTAAAAGCAATGACTTCATGAAATTTGCAGGAAAATGGCTAGAACTAGAAAATATCATCCGGAGTGAGGCAATCCAGTCAAAAAAGAGCACACATGGTATGTATTCACTGACAAGTGGATATTAGGCAAAATGCTCAGAATACCCACAATACAACTCACAGACTATATGAAGCTTAAGAAGAAGGAAGACAAAAGTGTTGATGCTTCAGTCCTACTTAGAAAGGGGAACAAAATAATCACAGTAGGTAGAGGGTAGGAGGGGCTTCAGAGGAAAAGAGGAGGGGCATGAGGAAAAAGGTGGGCAGGATTAGGTATGGGGGGAGACAGAGGGATGTACAGAGGATCAGGAAATTTAAGAGAGGTGTGTAGTAGTGGGGCATGGGGAATTAGAGTAAGCCAACAGAAAGTCCCAGAGGCCAGGAAAACAAGTGGCTTCTAGGACCCAATAGCGATGGATGGCATTAGCTGAAACACCCAACAAAGGGCAGGGAGAACCTGTAGAGATCATAACGAGAGGAGAAGCACAGCTCTGGTTGAGGGATGGGGCCATCCACTCATCTCCAAAATTTTAATCCACAATTGTTGCTGTCTAAAGGAAATACAGGGACAAAGAGTGGAGCAGAGACTGAAGGAAAGGCCATCCAGAGACTGCCCCACCTGGGTATCCATCCCATATACAGTGACCAAACCCAGACACTATTGTGGATGCCAAAAAGTGTATGCTGACAGGAGCCTGATACAGCTGTCTCCTGAGAAGCTCTGCCAGTGACTGACAAGTACAGAGGTGGATGCTTGCAGTCAACCATTGGACTGAGCACAGGGTCCCCAATGGAGGAGTTAGAGAAAGGACTGAAGGAGCTGAAGGGGTTTGCAACCCCATAGGAAGAACAACAATATCAATCAACCTGTTACCCCAAAGCTCCCAGGGACTACACCACCAACTAAAGAGTACACATGGAGGGACCCATGGCTCCAGCTGCATATGTAGCAGAGGCCTTATTTGGTCCCTAGGAGGCTTGATGCCCCAATGTAGGGGATTGCTAGGGAGGTGAGGCAGTAGTGGGTGAGTAGGTGAGTTGGTGGGGAAGCACCCTCATAGAAGCAGGTCATAGGGGAATGCTATAGGAGATTTGTGGAGGGGAACCGTGAAAGTGGATATCATTTAAAATGTAAATAAATAAAATATCCAATAAAACAGGGAAAAGTGAAAAGAAAGAAGCATATATATGTATAAATGTTTAGGTGTACATTAGAGTGTCCAGGAGTGAGAGAAGAGGCAAGTGGTCTTAGAAGAATGGTGTCAGGAACAAGTTCTTACAGAAAAAAAAAAGCTAAATATCATTCCCTTGAGGATAAATATCACTGTTTTTAATATAGTGACATTTCTAAGTGGTCTATAAAAGCTACAACAGGTCAACTTTAAGTCATTCTCAATATTTCCTTTGGGATTACTTGATTTAGTGTGATTGACAGTAATACATGTCAACTTGGTATGATCTGGACTCATGTAGATGACAATCTTCTGAGAGTATCTAGATTAGGTTAGCCATTGCACACTCCTTGGGAGATTTTCTACATCAGTTTATCTTTTGAGCATCCCTTTAAAGGATTAGGTATAGTAGGTTGGTCTCTGGGCAAACCTTTGAGGGATTATCTAGATTAGCTTAGTTGAGGTTGGACTTGCTGTAACTATGGGCACCATTGTTTCACAGGCTGTGGCTCTGGACTGAATAAAACGGAGAAAGCCAGCTGAGCATGAACATTCATCTCAGTGTCTGACTAGCGATGCTATGTGACCAGCCTTCCTTACTATAGTTGCCTTCACACTGTAACTGTGAGCCTTAAACAATCCCTTCTTTCCCTAAACTCATTTTTGTTAGGTACTTTTATCAGAGCAGTAGAAAGCATAAGAATACATTCAGTTGCTATGGTTTCATGCTCAGGAAACTCTGCATGGCACATTTGTAGTGAGGCACTGGCTGAAGGGCAAGTATCAAGTTGCCAGGTGTGGTACTTTGGTGACCGTGGCCAAGTAATTGAGCAGTTCAACTGTGACTTCCTAATGAGGCTCACCTGGGCAAAATAAAGCTTTCTGAACCACCATGAACCTCATGCATCCCCTTCCCATAAGATCTGGTCAACTAACCATATTGTGTCCTCCTATCTTCACTTTCCAAGATGGATCTGTTGGAAGCGTTTTTCTTTTTCTAGAACAAATTCAAGACCTTTAAGGCAGAGCAGGATTCTCAGATACAGCATATGCCATTCATCATCATGCTTTATTTTTATTTTTAGGAAAAAGAAATACATGATTATCAATGTATAAGTCACTCTTTTCACAGTGAATGCCTTATAATGTCCCTGTCAGCCAGACTCTTAGCTACTGCTTAACAATATTATCCCTTATTAAATCAGTATTGATCTTGTTAATATTCTTTTTATTGCTCTTTTTTAATTAGATATTTTCTTTATTTACATTTCAAATTTTATCTCCTTTCCTCATTTCTCCTTTGACCCCCCCCTCTATTCTATCCCCCTCCCCTTGCCCAGTAACCCACCCACTTCCACTACCTGTCCTGGCATTCTCTTACCCTGGGACATAGAGCCTTCACAAGACCGAGGTCCTCTCCTCTCATTGATGTCCCACAAGGCCATCCTCTGCTACATATATGACTGGAGCCTTGAGTTCCTCCATGTGTACTCTTTGGTTGGTGGTTTAGCCCCTGGCAACTCTGGGGTTACTGGTTGGTTCACATTATTGTTCCTCCTATGGGGCTGCAAAACCCTTCAGCTCCTTTGGTCATTTCCCTCCATTGGGGACCCTGTGCTCAGTCCAATGCATGGCTGTGAGCATCCGCTTCGGTAATTGTCAGGCACAGGCAGAGCCTCTCAGGAGACAGCTGTATCAGGCTCCTGTCAGCAAGCACATTAATGTTACTATGGGGCTAAGAGTGTGTATCCTTTGTACAGTGGTTGCCTGGCATATGTAAGTCTCTGCAAGCCCAGTGCTTGATGTGACACAATCTTTTTTGCTAGGGAATTCTGTATCCAGTATTTTATCTTTCATGCTAGTGACTTATATTTGCAGTAATGGTTTTTACTATGTGCTTTTATGAGTCTCAAAGTCTACTAATTTTGTGTTTTGGGTTTTTCTAGCTTGTTACATAAAAAGATGTGAATTATTTCAGAAATATTCTTCTGTAACTTATTTGAATAGTTATGATTTTGTTCTACTTTAAGTTCTTAAGAAATGCCCCCTTTAAAGTTTATGTTTCCAAGATATATCTTCTTATTCCTAGACATTTTATGTGTAGCCATTGTAGAGTACAATATTGTTATTATTGTCATGAACTTTGTGTTTATTTTTTTAACTTTTTATTTACCCTTATCTATGTCTTTACTTTTTCCCTTGTGTATGAAGATTTTATATCTTTCTCCTTCATTTATTTGTGTGTTCCTGGTCTTCTTTTAAGTCACCACACCCACATTGGCCAGCTCATCTTACCAATAACTGGATGACTTGCTAGTTCCTCATCATAAGACTGGTAATGATCACTCTTATGTTTGTTTCATATGATTATTTTCCATACTTGGTCATTATGATTATATGCTTTTTTGTCTTACATTTCACTAGATTATTTGGAGGCAAAAGCATGTTAATATTTGATATTAGCCATAGGAATGGATAAAAGAAAGTTAGACACTATGAATAGCTTCCAATAGGAAATTATTTAAAAATTGAAAAGGGAGACTTAGATGGAAGAAAATATGGGTAAGTAGAGTAGAAGAGATGAAGGGAGGAATTATTTTTATTCTTTTATTTGTTTACTTACTTACACTGTAGATTTTATTCCCCATTACCTGTCCACCCTCTGACTGCTCCACATCCCATACTTCGCTGCTCCCCATCTCCATGAGGACATCCCCACCCCACCCAACCATACCTCTAAACTCTCTGGGGCCTCCAGTCCCTTGAGAGTTAGGTGCACCTTCTCTGACTGAACCCAAACCAGGCAGTCAGTCCTCTGCTGTATATGTGTCGGGGGCCTTATATCAGCTGGTGTATACTGCCTGGTTGGTGATTCAGTGACTGAGAGACCTCGGGGGTCCAGGATGAGACTGCTGGTCCTTCTAAAGTTTTGTCCTCCTTCTCAGCTTCTTCCAGCCTTCATTAATTCAGGCACAGGGGTCATTATCTTCTGTCCATTGGTTGGGTGCAAATACCTGTATCAGCTGCTCTTTCAGCTGCGTGTTGGGGCTTTTGGAGGGCAGTCATGATAGGTCTATTTTGTGAGCACTCCATAGCCTCAGTAAAAGTGCCAGGCCTTGGGACCTCCTCTTGAGCTAGATCTCATTTTGGGCCTGTGGCTGGACCCTCTTTTCCTCAGGCTCCTCTCCATTTCCATCTCTGCAGTTCTTTCATATAGGAAAAATTATGAGTCAAAGTTTTGCCCGTGGGATGGCAATCCTGATGCTGTGTCTTCCTGTGGAGGTGGGCTATGTAAGTTCCCTCTCCCTAATGTCAGGTACTTCATCTAAGACCCCTCTCTTTGATTCCTGATCAAAGAATTGATAAATGGGACCTTATGAAACTGGAAAGCTTCTGTAAGGCAAAGGGCATACATAGTCAATAAGACAAATGAGTAACCTACAGATAGGGAAAAAAATCTTCACTAACTCCACATCTGATAGAGGGCTAATATCCAAAATATATAAACTAAAATTAAAACAATAAAAAATGGGGTATAGAACTAAACTGAGAATTTACAACTGAGTAATCTCAAATGGCTGAGAAACACTTACAGAAATGTTCAAAGATCTTAATGATCAGAGAATTGCAAATCAAAATGACCCTGAGATTCCACCTTAAACCAATCAGAATGACTGAGATGAAAACCTCAAGTGACAACACATGTTGGCAAGGATGTGGAGAAAGAGGAACACTCCTCCATTGCTCATGGGATTGTAAACTGACGCAACCACTCTGAAGGGAGGATTAACTAACAATAAGGATGCTTTTAGAAGCTAACTACTTAACAAGCTTCCTAAATTTAGCCATATTAAAAAAGTTTTCTTGGAACTATATTTGAAGGGATAATGCTCATCAGAAGTCATAGGTTATCAAATAAAAGGTATTGTGCCTTGTGTGGAATAACTCTTTTCCTGTTGTTTTCAGGAATGTCTTATAGGCCCCCAAATAATACCTGTTATTGACATTATTATTGGATGCTCACAATAATTTAATGTTAAAATCCTATTGCGGAAATCACACCATTTTGGGTACAGGACATGGAGAAGTCAAATGGGTACTGATCATGAATGAATGGGTTCTCATTCAACTGTGAATTCTGCAAGTTCCAATGCATCCTAAGAAGTACAATGGTGTGATGAATGTTGGATGTTTGATCAATAACGTTAAGACTGGATTTAATGACTAATCGGTAGGACTACAAACATTTGGAGAACATTGGATGCAGGAGTGAGCCTATTACTATCTTGCTAAATGGAAAATTTTATATCTTTATTCTCATACATTGATACAGCTTGCAAACCTTATCAGTGTTGTTTGTTTGTGCAGTAGACAGTGTTTAATTCAGAAACACACAACTGACCAAAATTCATTTAATGATCATCTGAGCCTAAATACAAGATCTATGTTATATTCTATTCATGCAAGGATCAAGAAACATCATGGGAAAGGGGAAAGAGATTGCAAGAGACAGAGTTCATGGATGATTAAGAAGAAACTTTTCTGGACATAACCGGATGGTTGTAGTCATGAACCCATTGCAGCTTTGACTGATTCTCTGTATCAGACATCAACATTCTAGCCTGGCATAGGTAGGGTAAGGCTCAAAACTTCATACCTAAATGAGGAGCTATTGACAGTTGATAGTGTCTGTAAGAGAAAGAGACAATTCTTTTTTAGTTGTGCAGGCCCTGGAAAGCAGACTAAGTTCACATTCACAAGTATAAAAGCAGTGCAGATTGAACTTGATGGGTTTTAGAAAATAAAAGACATGAAGCTGAGAGGGCTGGGGGAGTGGAGTTTGCATCTGAGAGAGGTTCAGGGTAGAAGTGGTGGTAAATATGCTCAGAGTATATTGTATGAGTGTTTGAAGATTTCAAAGCACAAATAAAATATACTTAAAAAGCCTATACCTATGAACATAAAACTAAAATCCAATCAATTTAAGAGAGTGCTTTGATGTATTAAACGCATGACAAAATTCACATGGAATATTTTTTAGAATATGGAGCTAACATTAAGATTGAGTTAAATAGTGTAATATTCAAGTTTAAAGCAATCCAACATTTTTTATTCTAACCTTCTTCTGTGTAATGCTATTGATACTTTAAAGAAGAGAAAGTCGTTTTTAAAAAGCTGAAACAAGTAACTTTACATAGCATGTCGGTGAAGAAGTCATTGTTAGAAGCTGTGTCATGATCTTTCTATGGCTTTCTCTACTCTGACATTTTGGGTAGGGTTCATTTTTAAATCTCTATTCCACTACTTTCTGCAGGTTTCAATGATAGTGAGGTAAATCACAGAGTTCATAATTCTACAATTCTTCCAATTGCATTTTAGTTTTTAATAGGATTTTAATTAATTTCTTTGAGAATTTCACATGAGGTATTCTTTTTTTTTTTTATCATATTCATCCCCTCTAAATTCTCCCAGATCCACCACTACTTTCCAATCACCCCAACTTGGTCATCTACCAGTCCCTTTTCCTTTTCCTCTTAAATTCCTAGGATCCAGTTTGTGTTAGCCAAATAATCTTGGGTGTGGGATCTACCCTGAAGTATGTTGTATCTGAGATCACAATATTAAAGAGAACTTGATTCTTCTCTTTCCAACAGCTACCTAATGGCAATAAATTCTCAAGTAAGAATGGGACTCCATGTACAGCTCCTGTCCTGTGTACCCCACTATGCATACATTTCCTTTGGGTTGAGTTTTCATAAGTCATGAGCATGCTGTCACTATAGCTGTGGGTTCATATGTGTATCTGTCTTGTGCATACAAAGCAATTTCTTTGAAGTTATTTACCACCTCTGGCATTTATAATATTTCTGACCCTCTTCTGTGGCAATCCCTAAGAGTTGAAGTGGGAGTTGTGATAGAGATACACTATTTAGAGCTGAAAACTCTACTTACTCTTGACATGTTAGCCAGTTCTGGTTCTCTGTGTTAATCACCATCTGCAATAATAAGCTTCTTCGATGAAGGCTGAGTGATGAGTATAGTGATGTTATTTACTAGTAGATTTACAAAAGAGTTTGATATGAGTTATCCCTCCCCAGATTCCCTCTTTACCCTGACATCCCATCTGCCAACCACTTTCATCCTTTCTATTCCATTTCCACTTTCTTCTTATACCACTATTACATATTTTGGTGGTGGTGGGGATGATGAGAAAGGGTTTAGTAGAACTAACATGTGATATGAACAACAGTTGGGTTAGTTTATTATTTAGCACAGGGAATGACCTTTTATTTGGGATCTTAAGATTAACCTTTATTTTTCTTTATTTAGAAAATGCTTTAGTACTTTTATTATTAAATATTTTACATATTTATGCCTCAAATGTTACACCCCTCCAGGATTGCCCCTCTCAGACTTCTTCCCCCATCCCTCTTCCTTTTGCCTCTAAAACTGCAACCTTCCAACGTCACCCCTTGTACTGGCTAGTTTTGTGTCAACTTGACACAGAGAAAGGAGCTTCAGTTGGGGAAATGCCTCCATGAGATCTAGCTGTGGGGCATTTTCTCAATTAGTGATCAAGGGGGAAGGGCCCCTTGTGGGTGGGACCATCTCTGGGCTGTTAGTCATGGGTTCTATAAGAAAGCAAGCTGAGTAAGCCAGGGGAAGCAAGCCAGTAAATAACATCACTCCATGGCCTCTGCATCAGCTCCTGCTCCCTGACATGCTTGAGTTCCAGTCCTGACTTCCTTGGTGATGAACAACAGTATGGAAATGTAAGCCGAATAAATGCTTTCCTCCCCAACTTGCTTCTTGGTCATAATGCTTGTGCAGGAATAGAAACCCTGACTAAGCATAAATTGGCACCAGCATAGTAGGGTATTCCTGTGACAACCTGACCATGTTTTGGGGAGGACTGTGGAAGACCTTTGGAACTTTGGGCCAGAAGATCCATTTGGTGTTAAGAGCTCTTCGGAGTGTTGTGTAGGAGCTTGGAAGATAATGTTGAGAACAGTGCAGAAGATGGAGGCCTGGCTTGTGTAATTTCAGAGGGAAAATTAAAGACTCTTTTCAGGGCCATTGCTATTTTAGATTGTGAAGATTCTGTGGTTCTGGCTAGCTGGGGCTGAAGAATCAGCTATTATTAACAAGATACCAGAACCACTAAAGTGAAACCTTTGCACACTGGAACTATTGATGCTGGTTAGCTAGAGCTAAAGAATTAGCGGTGATAAAAAGAGACCAGCATCATTGAGGTGACATCTTCTGGAAAGTGTTTTCTGCTTTAGTTCCAGTCCTGACTTCCTTGGTGATGAACAGCAGTATGGAAATGTAAGCCAAATAAATGCTTTCCTCCCCAACTTGCTTCTTGGTGATGATGTTTATGCAGGAATAGAAACCCTGACTAAGACACCCCTCCTTGTGATATCAAGTCTCTTTAGGATTAGGCACATCCTCTACCACTAAGGTCAGAAAAGGCAATCCTCTGCTACATATTTGCAAGAGGCTCAGACTAGCTTTTCGGTTGGTTGCTCAGTGTAGGGATGGTCCACGTTAGTTGACACTGTTGTTCTCTCTAAACAGGTGCTGATTGAGCCTCTCAGAGGACAGCAATTCCTGTCTGCAAGCACAATATAGCAACAGTAATAGTGTCAAGGTTTGGTGCCTGCCCATGGGATGGATTCCAAGTTGGGCAGGCCAATGGTTGGCCATTACCTCAGTTTCTGTTCCATTTTTGTCCCTTCATTTCTCTTATACTGGAATAATTCTGGGTCAAAACTTCTGAAGGTAGGTAGGTGTCCCCATCCCTCCACTGGAGGCCCTGGTTATCTACTGGGTGTGGGCTCTTGAGGTTCCATATCCCCACTGTTGGCATTTCAACTAAAGCCCCTCGCACTGAGTCCTGTGGGCCTCCTGCATACCAGGTCTCTGAGACTTCCTAGAGATTCTGCCACCCCCCCTACTCCACCCTGCAGTTGCAAATTTCTATTCATTCTCTTGGCCCTCTGGACTTCTCTCTTGTCATCCACATACATGATCTATTTTCCTCTCCCACTCCCTTTTCCTACCCATGTCCCTCCTTCCGTCTGCCTCCCATGATTATTTCATTCCCATTTCTGAGTGGGATTAAAACATCCTAACTTGAGCCTTCTTTATTGTTTAACCTCTTAGGGTCATTGGGGTGTTTCATGGGTATTCTGTACTTTCTGGCTAATATACACTCATCTGTGACTTAATACCAGGCATTTCTGCCATCCTTTTGGGTCTGATTTACCTCATTAAGGATATTTTCTAGTTCCTTCCATTTCCCTGCAAAATTCATGATGTGTTTGTTTTTAATAGCTGAATAGTATTCCATTGTAAAAATGAACCACATTTTCTTCATCCATTTTTTGGTTGAACAACACTTGGGTTGTATCTAGTTTCTGGCTATTCTGAATAAGGCTGCTGTGAACATAGTAGAGCATATGTTCTTGTGATATTGGGGTGTATCCTTTGGATATATGATTAGAGATGTTTAGCTGGGTCTTTAGGTAGAACTATTCCCAATTATCTGAGGAGCTGCCAGATTGATTTCCAGAGTGGTTGTATTAGCTTGCAATTCCATCAACTATGGAGGAGTGTTCCTTTTTATCCCCATCCTCACCACCATGTGCTGTCGCTTGAGTTTTTGATCTTAGCCATTCTGATAGTATATGGTAGAGTCTCGGGATCATTTTGGTAATGATGTTAAACATTTCTTTAAGTGCTTCTTGGCCATTTGAGATTCTTCTGTTTAGTTCTGTAACCTATTTTTTATTTTTTATTTTTTGTTTTGTTTTTCGAAACAGGGTTTCTCTGTATAGCCCTGGCTGTCCTGGAACTCACTCTGTAGACCAGGCTGGCCTCGAACTCAGAAATCTGCCTGCCTCTGCCTCCCGTGTAACCTATTTTTTAAATTGAGTTATTTGGTTTTTTGGAGTCTAATTTCTTGAATTCTTTATATATTTTAGATATTAGCCCTCTATAGGATGTAGGGTTACTTGAAATCTTTTCCCAACCTGTAGGTTGCCTTTTTGTCCTATTGACAGTGTCCTTTGCCATAAAGAAGCTTGTCAGTTTCAAGAGGTCACATTTACCAACTGTTGATCTTAAAGCCTGAGCCACTGATGTTCTGCTCAGGATATTTTCCACTGTGCCAGTGTTCGAGGCTATTTCTTACTTTCTCTTCTTTTAGATTCAGTATATCTGGTTTTATGTTGAAGTTCAGGGTTATAAATATGGATCAATTTGCCTTCTTCCCCATGCAGACTGCTAGTTAGACCAGCGCCAATTATTTAAGATTGAAGATGCTTTGTTTATTTCACTGTATGGTTTTGGGTACTTTGTCAAAGATCCAGTGTACATAGATGGATTTTATTTTTAATTTTTTATTATATATTTTCTTCATTTACATTTCAAATGCTATCCCCTTTCCTAGTTTCCTCTCTGAAAGTCCCCTATACCCTTCCCCCCCCCATACTCCCCAACCCACCCCCTCCTGCTTCCTGGCCCCGGCATTCCCCTGCACTGGGGCATATGATCTTCCCAAGGCCAAGGGCCTCTCCTCCCATTGATGGCTAACTAGGCCATCCTCTGCTACATATGCAACTAGAGACATAGCTCTGGGGGGTACTGGTTAATTCATATTGTTGTTCCTCCCTTAGGGTTGGAGACCCCTTTAGCTCTCTGGGTACTTTCTCTAGCTCCTTCATTGGGGTCCCTGTGTTCTATCTAATAGATGACTGTGAGCATCCACTTGTGTATTTGGCAGGTACTGGCATAGCCTCACAAGAGATGGATTTTTTTCTTTTTTGATCACCTATACAAATAGTACTTTGTGTAAATACTTACCAGCTCATATAGTAATTTTGTTTTAAAATTTTGAGAATACTGTATACATTGTAGGACAATGGGTAATGTCATATCCCAGTTCTCTATTTTATTTTCTTGGCCCCTCTGTCAAAATTAGTTTTCTGTATATTTTAGAATTTGTTTCTGAATTCTCTTGTCTTTTTTAGTCATCAATATGCCTGATTTATTTTATGCCAATACTGTGCGTTCTACTGCAATATGTTTTGTATATTGTGGGAGCAAATAATGAAATAGATATTCCCAGCTTTGCTTTGACTACTTTTCTTATTTTTAGTGGTTCTGTTCTTTTAAAATTGTATTCTATTATTTCTGTGAATAATACCATCAGAAACTTGATAAAGATTGCATTAAGTCTGTACATTGCCTTGGCTGGCAATTCTATCCTTTAGAAAAATTCAAAGGAAATCAAACTAGTAATTTGAAGATGCATGCACCTGGACTCCCATGTTCATGGCAGCATGACATACGCAGCCAAGGTCTGGGAACAAACTGAACATCCAACAAGGGAAAGGATAAAGCAAGTACTACTGTGTGGTCTCTAAAGAGAAGAAAACCTTGTTTCCACAAGTGGAAGACCCCGTCCAACATTTTATTAAGGGAAATAATCCAGAGATAGAAACATGCGTATTTTAGTATCTCATTTATACATGGACTCTAGAAGAGTTGAACACATAGAAGCCAAGGGAGATGATGGCCACCGTGCTCTTAAGAGCAAGAGAAAGGAATAGGAAATGTTGTCAGTAGGACAGAGTTTCAGGGAGGGAGGAGGGATACATTTTGTTGATTTCTCATGCAGCAGGACAGTGGAAGTTAAGAATAAAATATTGTATCAATGAAAATTTCTCAAGTAATAACTTTGATATATTCTGACTCTTTCCTCCAAATGTGATGCCTAGATGTTCTAAGGTTGATCTAATAATTTTCATCAAGCATGTATATTATACATACTACACACTATTTAAATTTGTCAGTTAAAAATAATATTGAATAAATTATTTTATAGCTTTTAAAAACAGCATTGTTGGCTCTCACTACATCTGTAGCAGAAGGACTGCCTTATCTGGCATCAGAGGTGAGGCACTTGGTCCTGTGGAGGCTTGATGTCCCAGAGAAGGGGGATGCTAGAGGGGTGAGGCAGGAGTGAGTATGGGTTGGTAGAGCACCCTCTTAGAGGCAAAGGGGAGGGGAATGGGGTGGGTGGGGGTTCATGGGAAGGGGGACAACATTTGTTTGAAAAGTAAACAAATAAAATAAGTAATTAAAATGTACAAAACAAACAAAAATGAAAACAGCATTGTTGATTGTTGTAATGGTTGAAATAATTTCATAACTGGGCTCCTTAAACTTGACACAATATATTGAAACTAGAAATAGATTTGAAGAGATATTGGAATTCAGCATTGTCCTTCCTTATAGAGCACCACATTTGGTCAACTTTTACATTTTGTAATTAACAATAAAATAACAAAAAAATCTTTGTTTAGTATTTAATCTTTAGTATTTGTATATGAACCATCTCTTCTGGAAATATATAGGTCCCATAAACTCTTCTCAATAGGAACCTTGCTTTTCTTTTCTTTTTTTTTTTTTTAAAGATTTATTTATTTATTATATGTAAGTACACTGTAGCTGTCTCCAGACACTCCAGAAGACGACGCCAGATCTCGATACGGATGGTTGTGAGTCACCATGTGGTTACATCTCACAACAGTTTTCTTCTGTGAAACAACACATAAGTTGTGTTAGCAGGATTAGCTCTGTAACCATCATTAAACAGAAAGGCCCCTTAAGGAATATGCCTATTACCTTCAGAAAGCAAGATTTGACTCTACTTCAAAATCCTCACACAGTTTTAAAAAGTGAAATATGACAAATATGCATTAACATAAATAATTCCTTTAATAGAATAAAATTGGTTAACTCAAAAAGATTAAAAACGCCTAATCCTGAATATCAAGTGCATTACCGCCTGTGACCAACAGGTGTCAGTGATTCCCAGAAAGTTCTCACAGCATTCAAGTCTCACAAGAACATTTATTCTTCACATGTGTTGGATAAAACAGTGTATTCAGCTGATTGATGGACTCCTCTGTTTGCTGCTTTAGAAACAAAATTACTTTATTCAATTGGGCTTAGAATTATATGTATAATGTACATTTATTTATTATTCTGCACTGAAATACACCATACACCAATAACTGATTTCCCTTTTGTTGAAGGAGGTTGAGAAGTAATGATGCATTGAACACATTAACTCTTCTAACTCTACATCCCTGTGGATGTTTTAAAGAAATTACTTCAGTTATTTCTGACAGATTTCCATTTGGCTAACACACTGAACTGGATTTCTGTTGTTATTTAGAAGCAGGACACGCCACAACTGTGGCAGTTGGAAAATTCAGAGTAAGATGTATTGGCAATACCATGTCTGATGGTCTCACAGGTTGTTCTTCCTTTTTTAAAGAAAGGCATTTTCTCTTGTGTACTTTTGCTTGCCCTTGAAAGTATATAAGCATATGTTCATTGATTAATTTATCTCGTTCTAATATGTCCTTTATCAAAGAGAAGATTGCTACAATTGAAATAAATAAATCTATATATATAAGCAAAAGATATATATGTAGAATAAATCAGGGCCATTTGAAAATGTTCTTTAGAAGCCGGGTGTGGTGGCACATGCCTTTAATCCCAGCACTTGGGAGGCAGAGGCAGGCAGATTTCTGAGTTCGAAGCCAGCCTGGTCTACAGAGTGCGTTCCAGGACATCCAGAACTACACAAAGAAACTCTGTCTTGAAAAAACAACAAACAAACAAACAAACAAACAAAACAAAAAAAAAAGAAAAGAAAATGTTCTTTAGTCAGTGAATCGTCACACGTTATCTGACTACCTTCATGCAGTATTGCAGAAACAGTGTGGAGAATGGTATTCTGTCCCTCTATACTGTAGTAGACCTGATGGAAATGAAAGAGAAATGAACCTTCATTTATATTTAGAATAAATATAAAACTATATGGCTGTTTCAGAGAAGAGTCTGGAAGTTTTTTTTTAAATTTTAAAAAATACCATATGATCCAGCACTCTTGCTACTGGGCACACAACAAAAGCATAGGATATAAGTGTGCTGAAGGGACCCATGTTTTCTCATATCTGCTGCAGCACCACTGACAACTGGCAGTGGATGCATCTTGGGTATCCACCAAGTGACAAATGTTAAAGAGAACAGGGTAAGTATACAATAGGAATACTGTCCAGCCAAAAAGAGAATGAAATCCCGTCATGGGGACAAGATGGATGATCTGAAGACATATATGTTACATGAAATGAGCCAACAGCAGGAAGGGAAACTTAATTCATAGAAGTGTAGGAAGACGGTGCTTAGCAGCCACGACGCAGAGTTACAGGCGGAAGGGATGAGGGTAGTTGATTAATTTGCACCATGTTACAGTTTGAGACAAGAAAGAATTTTACTGAGTTGCTATTGCATATGAAGGTGATTACAGTGCACTTTATGGCCCTAAAACAAAAGGGAGATTGAACATCCATCAACAGACATAATAGAATGTCAGGAGCTGTGTGGTGAGTTTTAACATTACCTAGTATACATATTGATCAGAATCACATGACAACTTATAAATAAGGGTCATCTGTTTTCTGTATCAGTTAAAATTAAGTTCCAATAAAAAGTACAGTTCTTTGACACCTGAAGCAATCTTCTTTATATATATTGGAGATAATGGTTAGCATTCTTAAAAAAAAATACAACCCAAGGGTGGACTTCTAAAGACACTTAGGAGAAACAGGCTACATATGTTAATTTTCTTTTACAGAGAAGCTAGCCCCTTATAAGAAATTACTTGACCCAAATTAACATGGTGACAAGGTTGAAGACCATAAGTCTATACCTGACAGTAAGGTAGAAAGCTTGATTATATCTATATTAGAGGTGTCTGCAAACACAGAAATGACAGTAAATTTGTACTCAGGCATGTAAGCTCAAAGGAGATATTACATTGGAAGAGAATTAAAGAAAAATTATCCATCCTTTGATGTATCAAAAACCTCACAGTGTCAAATCTTTCTCTTTCAAATTATGAATGTGAAGTGATCCAGTTCAGAAGCCTCGGGGGGCAAGTTTATGTTTTAGCTTTCTACAAGGTACTTCTTCAGAAAGGCTCATTAACTACCTAGGAAAATTGAAATACGCAGTGTATCAAGCCATGTCTGATAAACATGTGCTGCTGAACACTGTGCTGAATTTAACCGAAATATTGCCACTTATCCAATGGCAGTTGAGTTTTTGATGTAACCACCAAGCCCTGAATACAGGGCTAGCATTCCTTCCTCGCCCATCTTACTTCAGTAACAGGCCTGATGTCACCATGTGACTTAACAGAATACAGAAAAGGAGAATTACTTTTGTGTCCTTCAGTCTCACTCATCTTAAATAAAAGTATGTTTCTGAGAATTGGCTATGTGCACACACACAAAGAAATGTATCTGTCAGTGACTGTGTATGTGTGAATATGTGTTTATGTGTAACATAAGTACATGTATATGTTTGAGATGTATGTGTATATGTGTGGGCTATATGTGTATGATTTGTATATATTATATATATGAATGTATATGAATATGTATATGTGAATATATATGTATGTGCTTATATGCTTCAAACAAAATTATTCTAAACACTGAAAGCTTCTCATATTCTATAAAGTCCTAATAAGAAGTTCGTGGGCTCCTGCAGCCTGTCTGTCTCAAACTCTGTGGTATGTGTTACCCACAAAGGACAGATAATGTCAGTGGTTTGTTCTGCAACCTGATAACATGTTGCTAATCCTGGCCTGTGATGCTGCAGAAGGCAATGTCTGGATCCATTGTCCTACTGAAGCTAAGAGCTGTGTTGATGCTGGTGGCCTGTGTTAACACTGAAATCCATGCAATATATGTGGTCCGGGCTGCAGCTTAAAGTCATGTTGATATCTATTGGCTGTGCTGCCACCAAAGGCCATATTGATGTGTGTGTGGCCTGTCCTACCTACCACCTGAGGACATGTTTTGATGGTCTCCATAGCTCATGTAGTGGCATAGAGCCATGCTGATGTGGGTGGTCTGAGGTTGCTGATATGTGCTGATACCAAAATCCATGTGTAATTATGATTCATGTTTCTGCTGACTGAAAAGGGCAAGGATGCTCTTTTTTTCCCATGGTCCTGATGACTCACAATTGTGCAAAAGGGGCATAGAAGAGGCATCTCCATCCCTCACCTGATGACAGGAAGTCATCAAAGAGAACTTTTAAAAATTTTGATAAGAATGCTGAGTGTAGCTCTCCACAATGAATGACTTCAGGGCAGAGCTTCAGGTGGGAAAGGATTCAGTTTTCTTTCACTGGGCATTTGACCATGATCTAGTGAGTATATAGGTCAAACCAGTTGGAAACTGGACTCTTCCTCTTTCTCTTCTTCTTATTCCCCTCCCCCTTCCTCCTCCCCCTCCCTTCCTCTTCCTCCTCCTCTTCCACTTCTTCTTCCTCCTCCTCCTCTTGGTTAACAGAGGAGGACAAAAGACATGGGAAACCTGGGAAGTGAGTGTGCTTGGAGTTCATGATGTGAGATTTCCACATAATCAATAAAAAATATTGTGAAATAAAACAGGGCCAGTGATGTTAAAATTACTTCATAATGTTAGATACCATAAATAAAATGTTAGATATTGTAAACAAAAAGAGTTACAGCAATACATATATTTAGAAAGTGTTTTAATATTATTTATAATGAATGTAAATACCATATTTTTTAAATAAATAGAAGATAATATATAATTTTTACAGTAATATTCTATTAAACACTTGAAATAGTATTTCAATTTATAAACTCATGCAACATAAAGGCCCTAAAAATCTGACAGCCTTTTATATTACTGCATATAGGGTAATTATTTGAATTCTAAATGATTACTTTGATTCCTGAGGAGAATAAATACAGTATCTGATATGTACCTTCTAGATCAGTTGAAGCTTCTTTTTTGAAAAATAAGGAAACAAAAAGCAAAACAAGATTTTGGGAGGTTATAGCTTTGTAACAAGCAAGTGCAATGTAATGACCCAGAGATTGATGCATTTGCAAACCTCTGTTGCCACGCAGCTCTTGGATTCTAGCAACGACCTCAGCAGAAAACCAACCTCACTGTGATGTGTGTTCTTGACTCACTCTCTTTTATAATGAAAAGAATTATGTCCTTGGCTTTGTGGATCAAAGTTTGTGCTTTGGTTAAACTGATAAGCATTTTTCAATTTTCTGTACAAGGGTTATTTGCTTTGTGAGATCTATGTTATATAAAGAACAAAAATGAAATTGCAAATACAACTTTGGCCAAATTACATTTTCACATATTTTAAGATGATTCCAATGTTGCTTTCATGTTTAAATGTTTTGTTCAAGAATGAGAACATGACAGATTGTCAATGGTAGCTTGCATGTATATGTATATTTCAGGGATGCTGGAGGTACTAAGAACAACTCGAAGAAGAGAGTGGTCTTGGTAAGATTCTTATCCATATGTACTTCATAAAACTGAAAACTTATTCTGTTCTAAGTCTTTAATAATAAAATATGCATAAAGAAGAATATTTGCACAAAGTTGTGATTATTCAGGAGGTTGGACTAGAAAGAACTGGGTTTATCTGATAATTTCCCCATTACTATCAAAGAGATAGAAGATCTCAGTTTCTTCCAGAGTTCTATTGATTTAGTGACTGTTTTCTGAGATGTGCTATGTGGGAGTGGAGAATGAAAAATTTATAGCAGTAGCAATGTCCTGATATAATTTCTGATGACACCATCAGAACTATGGTGCTACCATGCAAGTCGCCCTTTTAGTTCCACACATACTTCAGTTATGACGACTGATAAACAGACAGATACTGGTGCTGATTAGAAGCACTGAAATAAAATTAGAAATATTGAAATAAAATAAAAACATTACAATACTATATTAAATAAGTATTATTTTGATACCAGCATACCAGTACTATATGTTAAAATATTTGCTTCCTCTCTGTAAAATTCTTTATACACTTTAGATTTAGTATTTCAGTCATAACATTGCTGCCAACTCCTCATGAGTTCATTAAGTCACTTTAACATTATAATAGCCCTCAACGTACTTCCTTTTTTTAAAAAGTATCATTATGAGCACTATTCTGATTAGTTATTGGGCCTACAAGTATAGAAATATTTTGCAGAACTCTGACAGCCAGAATTCTAAAGGATGTGAAAAGCCTGCCTAACTCTAAAGTGCCATTTCATAATTGAGATTTCTCAAGTGCTTTCTAACTCATTTATGTAGCATTGATTTATAAGTAATCCTAGGCAAAGCAAGCTTAGGTATTTGAGATGAATCAGTCTTTCACGCTATTCCAAGCATTAGCAACTTTTGACCTCAGAATTTACTTGATTTTTAACCAAATCCTGCCAAACCCATTGTCTTAGTTTAAGTAGCAGCTGCAGTAGAGGAGACTCATGTTTATGTACAATGCAAAGAGTTCTGCTGAATAACCTATGTGTCAGATGGGAGTGAAGAAACTATCTTTCTAATTTATAAATTAGTACCTAGCGAGAAAGAGAAGAATAGGATGGTTGCTCCCTGCGGGAGAAATCAAAACTAGCCTCAAAACACTGGACTACACGTCACCCATCTAACCAATGTGAGGAGTGCTCCCCTTTCTCTGGGTCAACTCTTTCCTCTTGTACAGCACTCTTGAAGTCTTTGGTAAGTTTTGACCTGTGTGAAGGGTTTTGATTGAGAAGGGAGGTTACTGCTTGTTGTTGAGATTCAATATTATGATGTACTAAGACCCAGGCCATTAGCAGTGACATAACATATTTTTCTATTGATAGCACATATTTATAAAATATAAAAAATTAGGTGCTACATCTTTCAGGACAACAACAATAACAACAACAACAACAACAACAACAACAACAACAACAACAAAGAACAGTTCTAGAAAAATTAGAAAACAAAGACTTCCCAAACATATTTGTTCCTAAATTTAAAGAAACGCTTTTTAAGGATCTTTCATGAATTTTCCTTACATTTAAAGAATACAAATTATTTACATTTGAAGAAAAATAAATAAGTATGATTCATAAAGACTATACTGTCTTGGATATTATAGGTTTCTGGGCTAATATCCACTTATCAGTGAGTTCATATCAAGTGAGTTCTTTTGGGATTGGGTTACCTCACTCAGGAT
>NC_034591.1:32539971-32549196 GCF_900095145.1 Mus pahari | reverse complement strand
CTTTCTCCTCTATCAATTTCAGTGTCTCTGGTTTTATGTGGAGGTCTTTGATCCACTTAGACTTGAGCTTTGTACAAGGAGATAAGAATGGATCAATTCGTATTCTTCTGCATACTATCAGCCAGTTGTGCCAGCATCATTTGTTGAAAATGCTATCTTTTTTCTACTGGATGGTTTTAGCACCTTTGTCAAAGATCAGGTAACCATAGGTGTGTGGGTTCATTTCTGGGTCTTCAGTTCTGTTCCATTGATCTACCTGTCTGTCCCTGTTCCAGTACCATGAAGTTTTTATCACAATTGCTCTCTAGTACAGCTTGAGGTCAGGCGTGGTAATTCCCCCTTAGGTTCTTTTATTGTTGAGAATAGTTTTTGCTATCCTAGGTTTTTTTATTCTTCCAGATGAATTTGCAAATTGCCCTTTCTAATTCAGTGAAGAATTGAGTTGGAATTTTGATGGGGAGTGCCTTTAATTTGTAGATTGTTTTTGGCTGGATAGCCATTTTTACTATATTAATCCTGCTGATCCATGAGCATGGGAGATCTTTCCATTTTTTTGAGATCTTTTCCTATTTCTTTCTTCAGAGACTTGAAGTTTAAAAAAAGAATACAATAAGCTGTTTTGCATTAGTTCCAAAGTTGAAAAATTCCAGGCTACCATAATTTATGTTGTGTATGCATACCTGTATGCTTGTGGAGGTCAGCGGATAAGTATGAATGTTGTTTCTCAGATACTAGCAATTGTTTTTAGAGACAGGGTCCCTCCCTTACCTGGCACTTGCCAAATAGACTAGCTGGCCCTCAAACCCCATGGATCTGATTGTTCATGGATGGGCTTACTAACATGTGCTGCCAAGTCTAGCAGTTTTTAGTGCATGTTCTGGGAATCAAACTCTGGTCCTCACTCTAGCAAGGCAAGCACATTCTCTACTGAGCTACCATCCTAGTTTAAATCATTAATGTTTTAAAATGTTTATTTCAAAGTTTCCTCTGAAGGTATTTCAGTACAACTTAGAAATTGTAATTGTCGGTAAGAAAGATCAAATTACATTTGAAGACCATTATCTGCTAGGAAAGACTCCACCTATGCAATGATGAATTTACTGATGATATATAACTATATGAAAAACAAACTGAAAATATTTCTAAAATCATTAAATATCTTAATATTTCTATAATTTAAGTAAAACAGAAAAAGAAACTGCCTCCAGATTTTATCGGCAATATTCCCTGGGGATGAAATGAAATAGATAATTTGTACAAAAAGAGAATATGGGGCTGAAGGGATGGCTGAGCAATCAATTGCAGTGGTTGGTTTGCTAGAGATGGGTTTTGTTCTTAGCACCCACGACAGCTTATGCTATCTGTGGGAAGTCCCAGTGGATTTGACACACACTTCTGGTGTCTGTGGATACCAAGCTTATGTGGTGATATACATGCAGAGAAAACACTTATCCACATAAAAATAAGTAAAATAATCTTTAAGTAGAAAATAAAAATATAAATATATGAAATGGGTCTTAGTAAAAATATAACAAAATATTTAAAAAATAAACAACATGCCATTAGTCCATATACTCAAAAAAGTAGATCAAGTGCAATGTGCTATTATTCAAAATTATTTCCTTTCTATATAGATTAATTCACATTTGTATGTATCACTTTTACAGGATGTCAAAAACAAGGTTCGCACACAATTTAATCTGAAAGTATTATTTGGGTATTGGATAATATACACAGTTTGATTGTGAGAGTCTATCTCTTAGCAAAGACACAGATCTCAGAATTTACATGCGCAAAAATTCCCAACATTATTGTATGTAAAAACACAGTCTCTATTGCTATAGAAAATATTAAGAAGAACAAAAGAAGCGTCTGCTATGTGGGAACACACACAGGGTTAAACGACTCTTTCTCAAAGAAATGTGGACCTAAAATATTCCTAAAGGTCACATGCCATCTCTTCAGCCCATTTAAGGCTTCTGAAATGCCACTCTGAAGTAAAATAACTACCTCTCCAGAAGAGTCATTCCATTAGAGAGCCAACTAACATCAGCACGGAGATAAATGGGGGAAGAGAAAATTGATTTTGCACTTGGGCTGTAAGTGTGGTCAAATGTTACAGGCCAGCACATCAAATAGGATTCGAGAGACATTGTGCCTGGAAAATAATAACAGAAAGGATGTGGTTAAATGCAGTTTAATCATGCGGTCTGCTCTGTTCCATATATCGTGAAATATTTATTTACTCTCTTTTAACAGGCCACGTTCACATGTCGTTTTCCTTTGCTAACAAATGTGTCTCTCTGTTACTACAGCTGAGATGTTATATCCCAACCCATCGGCACTACTGCGCTCAGAGACCAGCTGGTAGGTCTCAAGGGTAACACATCTTTTATTTGACTTAAAATATTGAAATGATATATCCAGAAGATGCGTTAATTAAATTTTTTGAAAATTCCAGGCCAGGTCAAGATAGAAACGTTACTCAGACAGAAAATCATTAAATGATACTTGCTGAAACTATTGAATTCACTGAGTTTTGAAAGTATAGAAAAATATGTACATTCCAACCTTCCATGAATCCCCTGCCTTCTACATGACACTGAAGGGGCTGCCATGTTCAGTGGGGACCCACTATTTCTATTCCTGTGTTTAAGACCTCAGTATGGTCGAATGGAATCAGCCATGATGAATGCCGTGTGCTGGATTCTTTCCTGACTGCACTAAAGAGTCTCTTAGGATAAGCAAGAAACGGTCAATGACATTATTAAAAGCCCCTGTGTACTCTTGGCAGCTTAACAAGGAAGCTGTAGCTACTTTTTTTTCTCCCTCTCTCTCTTTTTTCCCCCTTATAGACATTTAGGGCTTATAGACATTTAGAACGAAATAGCCTTTCTCCAACTATTGCTGAGCAAGTGAACAATTCCTGTGAAGATTGTAGAGTGGGTAAACTTCCAAGAGAGGGGAAAGATTAGAAAATTAAGGTCTTCATTAAAAATGCAGTACATGGCAGCAATGGAAATCCCCTGTGCCTTCCTTCCTGGTAGCTCCTCTCCACCTATGGCTTTCATAATCTTCTAGCACCCATCCATGAGCACAGTGTACTTTATTTTGCTTCCTCATGGAAGACAAGAGATATTTTTGAGGCATGCATGCTGTTCACACATGGTTTTGTGTTTTGGGCTATGATTAGGGCTTCTATTCTGCTATATGGAAAAGACAACTGCAGAGCTCAGCTTCAAATGTAATTTTGAGAGAGTAGGAGATAAAAATCCTATTCTGAAAATGCTCTTACAGAAATGCCACTTTATTTGTTTTTATTTCTGTCTTATTATTGTTCTTCTGGGTTTTATTTTTTGACATTAAAATATAATTACATCATTTCACCCTTCCCTTTCATCCTTCCGAACCCTTCCATATACCACTCCTAGTTCTCTTTCAACTTCATGGACTCTTTTTGTTTTTCAGGAACCCCGCTTTAAATGCTTTGCTCCCAATCTTGTTTTATTAAAATCAAAATTGAGTCTAAGAATTTCAAACACAACACTACTCGCTTGGTTCAGAGTACTGATGACCTGTGGAGTCATGACCCCTTTGCAGGTCAAATGACCCTTTTACACGGGTCATTTGCAAGATAGCCTGAATATCAGATACTTATATTTGAATTGGTAACAGGAACAAAGCTAGAGTTATGAGGTAGTAACAAAATAAAAATTCATGATGGAGGATCACCACAACATGAGGAATTGTATTAAAGGGTCACAGGATCAAGAATGTTGAGGACCACTTATTTTGTGAGTTAATATAAACCTTTCATTGTGAGTTGTTTTCTTTTTAAATTATGTGTATTTATATATGTGTGTTCAGTATAACACTTGAGTGGAAGTTAGAGGACAATTAAAGAGACTAAGTTATCTTGCACAAAGTGGGTTTTATGGATAAAACCATTCTAGGTAGCAAACAATTTTATCTACCGAGTCATCTTAATGGCCTTGAAATGAGATCTTTGCAAGGGATGATGGAATCTCTGTAAATTCTCAAGGTCTTTTTATATGATTCTTTTTCTATTATTTTATTTTATTCATTTATTTACATCCCAAATGATGCTCCCCCTCAAGATACTTCTCTCAGAGAATCCTTTCCACCACCTCTCCCCTCTCCTTTGAGACATACAGTTTTGAACTAGGGTCCATGTTGTATTATATACCTCTGTTAAAACACACACACACACACACACACACACACACACACACACACACACACACACACAAAGTAATGTCTTCTGTATCTAGTATATAGATAATTATTCTCTCAAACTAATATCTGTTGGAGACTCTATGTTATATTTAAATTTTAAGGACTACAAAGATAAGTGATTCATAATTTACTCTTTTATTTCTTTTTCTACAATGATAATGACTCAAATTCTCTGTGTTGCTTGATAATTTTGTCTCTCTCTTCCTTTCTCATCTGTGTGTTCCTTTTCCATTTTCTTTTCAGTTTGTTTACTTCTGTGTTGTTGTATTCAAAGGTTAAGAGGTAGAAATGAATCATTTACCCTGACCGCAGAGATACTGAATGGAGACCTGAGACCTCCTGCCAGTGTCACAAAGACTTTGGATATGGAGCAATCATGGGAAGGGATGCTTTCTGAATTGCCCCAGAGAACTCTCTCCCAAGGACGTTGTTTTTTGGCTATCATCATGTTTTTAACCTTATACAACATCTAAGGAAGCACTAGGCACCCAACATCCATTGCCCTTCCCCTAAGATATTACAGCAGATGAAGTATTTACAGTTTGAGTATCAAGAAGCTATGAGTATGGACTATAGATGAAAAGCAGGTAAACCATAGAATGTTTTTTGAAAAGGAGTAGGTAAAACTTTGTTTCTTTGGTGAAGTTTTTCCTAAATGAGACTCATCTGTGAGTTACCTGGTAATCATGAAAACATATTCTCTACCACCAGGTAGCTTATGCTCACATTGTGTGGAAGGAGAGCAATTGTGAATTATACCAGAAGTGATCATTGTATATATTATTATCCATCTTAAATCTGAAAACTGATAGACAGATAGGCATTTGGAAAGTTACTTTCTCAGTCTTGTGCTAAGTAGCATTTCTAGTCTAGTTATTTTAATCTATTGTATTCCCAGCTGCAAATATTTTATAAATGGTAATTAGATGAGGAGCAACAATATACACTTAGAAACTCATAGTTTGACCACATATCAAGAATATTTATGCTACCTAGATGGAGATTTAAGAGTCTCCCACTACCTATAATTTTGAGGTACTGTTTGCTTCCTCACATAATGTTGTTCCTTGAAGCAATTCTTGTGGGTTCCTGATTTACATAATTTTCATAGCTCATGAATATATATATATATATATATATATATATATATATATATTTCTCTTAAATGTTTAGAATACTGACAACATAGTACTGAGATATAAACTTAAGATGGTTACTTCAGTCCTTTTGCTTCTATAGCTTCCATCTACTGGCACCTTTCATGACTCCATGAGAACATCAAGTTTACAATATATGAAATATGTACTTGAATAACTAAGAAATTGTTCAATGCTTTTGTTCACTTGATGGTCAGTACAATTTTAATATCATATGCCTAAAGCTTTATTTTTAAAGTTTTTATTAGAGTATATTAGTTTTATACAATTATGAGTTTATTATATTAAACATTTGGAAAATATTTTTAATAATATTACTCCTCTATTATCCTCTCATGTTAGCCTCTCTCTGATCCCCTTCATCTTTCCAAATAGTCCCCACTTATTACATCTTTCTTTTCACTTAATTTTTATAGGACTATGGAATATGTCATGGAGGAAAATGTTTTCCCTTCCCCTTTCAACCATTAACCATCTGGAAATACCTAATGATTACCTCTCCCATCTATAACTGAATATCAACAGACCCCATCTTGAACAGATTTTGTCAGGGCCAGAGTTAGTTTTTTTTGGTGTGATAAATACCATGACAAAAAGCAAATTATAGAGGGAAAGGTTCATTTCAGCTTATAGTTGCAGACTATCGTGAAAGGAAATCAAGTGAGAAGCTCAAGGCAAGAACCAGAAGGCAGCAGCTGAAGCAGAGGCAATGGAGTAATGGAGCTTACCAGCTTGTGCCAAAAGCTTGCTCAGTCTACTTTCTTTTAAGACACAGGGCCACTTTTCCAGGAGTAGATGATGCTGTTAGTAATGGGCATAAACAGATATCTAATAATAATTGGTTGGCTCACCTAAGCCATAAGGAACAGGTTGAAGAACTTTAAACATAAAATGTTCTTTTCACAGGGATTTCCATCACCTTGGATTCCTTTCAAGATATTTTTAGTCTTTATTTTCATAATCTTAAGAGCTAGGATAGCAGAGTGGTAGAAGAACCAGCTCTAAATTTGTTATTCTGTAAATGCCAGCCTTATTCCTGACAATTACCAAATGTGAAGGTGGTCAACATTTCAATACTGTTTTATAATATGTAAATCAGAATAATACGCACATAGGATTCTGTATATTTATTTTATAATTTTCTACCCAAATACATTGACCTTAAAGCATTATGTATGAAGATTAAACAATCACTGATGCTATGTAGACTGATGGCTACTACTGAAGAGAAAATACGCTTTGTGTGATGCTTGTGTGATGGTTTAGTGTGGATCCAGCTATGAGGTTGGCAGTGTTATTATTTTTTTTGATGTCTTCACTTATCCCACAAATATTTATTGACTTTCCACTACCATATTGTAAAATGTTAAACATAGAACATCCCACAAATTGTAGCCCTTGACATTTAAAAGATTTTTTTGCCTAGAAAGGTACATAGCCAATAAAACAGAAAATTCTTCATACACAGTTCTAGGTGATGGGGTAGAGGAAATATATTACCTAACATGGCAACATCCTAAAGGTTGGGATGAGAAAGAGGAGCTTAAGCAGAGTCTTGCCTAATAAGCAGTAAACTTGAAAAAAAGGCCATGAATAAAGAGTCTTAGAAATAAATCTGAAGGGGTAATGTTTGGCCAGATTGAACAGTTCATACGTTATTTGAACAGTGTTCTTTGGTAGAAGGGTATTTGACATTAAGTTTTAATTATTACCTTGACTGGTTTGAGAAATATCTAGATTAATAAAGTATACTTCTCGGTTTGTCTGTTAGAGTACTATTAAAAATGATCGAGTAAAGTAGGAAGACATCCTGGATGTTGGCTGACTTAATAAGTTGAGACAATGCTGGACTAAAGTCATAAATGAGAGGAAATCTAATAGGTTAGACATAGACCCTTTGGTTCTTGACAATGAGAGGGCGATGGTGGTGCTCTACTGTGTCCTCTTTTGTTTGTTTGTTTTTGTTTTTTTTTCAATTTTTATTAGGTATTTGCTTCATTTACATTTCAAATGCTATTCCCAAAGTCCCCTATACCCTCCCACCCCCCATGCTTCCCTACTAACCCACTCCATGATGCTCTGCTTCATTTTAGCTCTACAAATACAAGCAAAGTAGTTATGGACCACAACCTTTAAAATTAGTCACCAAAAATAAACAAATAAATCTTTACTCCTTTAAATAGTTTTAAGTATTTGTCCCAACAGCATGAAACCTAATACACACAATAGTTAGAAGGTATTGTTGTGTTGTGAGTCCCTGATAATTTGACTCAATATATTCAGAACTCGTTAGTGGAATGAATCTGGAAAGATGTAAAGAAGCATGCTAGAAAAATGTTGACTACTACATGAGGAATTTAGTGGACGATTGTGGCAGGAATTCAGAAGACCAAACTTTTGAAAAACATGTAGCATACAAAGACAGGGTTCAATATGTTCCAGATGGAATAAAGTCCTGATAACTGGACTTGAAGATATGTGTGTTACATTTTATCAAAACAAACAACAGATCACAGCTTCTGGGAAAGATCCCATTTCTGGTTCCAGTCGTCCAGCACCTTTCCCGCCTGAGGAGGGGTGTCCACCCAGGAGCAGTCTCAAGGCCTGAACCAGTAGGAGGGCCATCTTTGATCCAGTGCACTCCCAGGGAGGGGGAAGCCTGCAGAAGGGACACAGCTTCTGGGAAGGATCCTGTTTCTGGCTCCAATCACCCAGCACCTTTCCCGCCCGAGGAGGGGTGAACGCCCAGGAGGAGTCTCAAGGCCTGAGCCAGCATGAGAGCCATCTTTGCTCCGGTAAGGCTCCAGTCTGCGCTAGCAAGAGTGTGGACCACAGAAGCTACACAGCTTCGGGATAGACAGAAGCAACCTAACTTCTGGGACAGACTGTTTCAGGCTCCAGAAATCTGGGCACCTTCCTCGCCAGAGGAAAGGTGGCCACCTGTGAGGACTCTGTCTGATGGAGCAGGTGAGAGAGTCATATGGTGTCCAGGATCCCTCAGTGGCTAGTCTGTGTAGGTGAGTGAATAAACTGCAGAGGCAACACATCTTCTGGGCACAGGCCCTGTTTTCGGACTACATCTTCAGCAAGGAGGCAGATCTGAACGCCAGACCTCTGTGCACCTTCCCTGATAGAGGAGAGCTTGGCTGCAGAGAGTAATCTGACCACTGAGACCCAGGAGAGAGCTCAACTCCCAGGACTGCTGACAGAGGCTAACAGAATCACAGGATGAACCAGCTCCAACCCAGAGACAACTATAACGAATAACTCCAGGGATCACCAGATGGCGAAAGGCAAATGTAGGAATCTTACTAACAGAAACCAAGACCATTCACTATCATCAGAACCTACCACTCCCACCTCAGTCAGTCCAAATACCCCAATACACCCTAAAAGCAAGAATCGTATTTAAAAGCGTACCTCATGATGTTGGTAGAGGACTTAAAGAAGGGCATTATTAAAGAAATGCAGGAGAATGCCACTAAAGAGAAACAAGTCCTTAAAGAAAAACAGGAGAATACTTCTAAAGAGGTAGAAGTCCTTAAAGAGAGAGAGGAGAACAGTAACAAGCAGGTGATGGAATTGAACAAAACCATCCAAGACCCCAAAAAAAGGAAATAGAAGCAATAAAGAAAACCCCAAATGCAACAACTCTGGAGATAGAAATCCTAGGAAAGAAATCAGTAACCATAGATGTGAGCATCAGCAATAGAATACAGGAGATAGAAGAGAGAATCTCATCTGCAGAAGATAACATAGAGAACATGGGTACAACAATGAAAGACAATGCAAAATGCAAAAAGATCCTAAC
>NC_034591.1:32535907-32539960 GCF_900095145.1 Mus pahari | reverse complement strand
AACCCAATCACAAAAGAAGTCACTAGATATGCACTCACTGATAAGTAAGTGGATATTAGCCCAGAAACTTAGAATATCCAAGATACATCTTGAAAAACACAAGGAAACCAAGGAAGATGACCATCATGTGGATACTTCATTACTCCTTAGAATAAGGGACAAAATACCCATGAAAGGATATAGGTACAGAGACAAAATTTAGAGCTAAGGTGAAAGGATGGACTATCTAGAGACTACCCCATCCGGGAATCCATCCCATCATCAGCCACCAAACCCAGATACGAATGCACACCCCAGCAAGATTCTGCTGAAGGGACCCTGATATAGGAGACTCTTGTGAGTCTATGTCAGTGCCTGGCAAACACAGAAGTGGATGCTCACAGTCAGCTATTGGATGGAACACAGGGCACCCAATGGAGGTGCTAGAGAAAGTACCCAAGGTGTTGTAGGGGCCTGCAACCCTGTAGGTGGAACAACAATATGAACTAACCAGTACCCCCCGAGCTCGTGTCTCTAGCTGCATAAGTAGCAGAAGATGGCCTAAAAGGCCATCATTGGGAAGAGAGGCCCCTTTGTCCTGTAAACCTTATATGACCCAGCACAGGGGAAGGCCATGGCCAAGTAGTGGGAGTGGGTGGGTAGGGGAGCAGGGTTGGGAGTGGGGTATAGGAAACTTTCGGGATAGCATTTGAAATGTAAATAAAGAATATAATAATAAATACATTTAAAAAACTACAAATATGTTTATATTTTATCTCGGTCTTGAGACTTTAGGAGGTTGATGTAGTAATCTGTTTGAAAGAATTTCAGATAGCTAAGCACTCAGTTTGTATCATGGCTTTCTGACTCATTTTATCCAGATTTACAATCAGAAGCAAGAGGAATACTCAGACTATGAAGATTTGAAATCCTCTATTTTGGTCAGAAAAGCCAATGCACAATGTGCCACGGTGAAAGGATACCCAGGGATCATCCCTTTCTCCTCTGAGAGGGGAAATGGATGTAGGAACAGGGAGATAGTACAGGTAGAGGGTAGAAATTGTGATGTAAAATGAATGAATGAATGAATGAATGAATAAATAAATAAATAAATAAATGGAGAAAAAAAAGCATTGTTTTCTGAAGCACTTATAGCTCTCGTGTTTTGAAAGTGATTTCCTTGCAGATAAAAGAAACTGCAGTTTTAGAAAAACTGTTGAGACATGAGAATCTTCCTGTAAGTGAGAGTCGAGAAGAACAATGCTGCATTTGTATTTGGAGGCAGTTAGCAGTTCCCTCAAGTTGGTAAACAGATACCAGGAGAGGTGAATATCTTTCCATATAAAACTTGTACAACCATGTTTATAATTGTATGATTATCAATAACTAAGTAGCACCAAGAACCCAAAGCCCACACATGGGTGAATGGGTAGATACAATGTAGGGTGCGGTTACCTGCGATTCTTTCTGGCAATAGAAAGGCATGAAGGCCCGACTCATACCATAATAGAGGATAATTTTTTTTTAAATTAAATTAAAGGCTTGTTTTACAAAAGAAAAAAGTGATTTTCTTAGTCTCAGACATCTATATATTTGGTCCCCTTTTTGGGGCTATTTGCAAAGTATTAAGCAGTTTCCTTGTTGGAGGAGGTGAGTCCTTGGGGTGGGGTTAAGGTTTTAGAAGCCTCTTCTTTGTCCCCACTCTGCTCTCTGATTGTTGTTTGTAGATAAGGATCTTGACTACTGTCATGTTCCTTACCCTGGTAGTGACATTCTTCTGAAACCCTAAGTCCAAATTAAGTCTTCCTTTTACTAGTTGCTTTGGCTATAGAATTTTATCACAGCAATAGAAAACGAACTAATACTGCTATTAAAAGTAGTGAAACTTGGTTTTGTTTGTTTGTTTGTTTTGTTTTGTTTTTTTCTGGCTGGGACAAAAGGGACAAAATCTCTGAGACATCTTCACAATGACCAAAAACATCAGCCATTGCTAGCTGAAGGCATAAGTTTATAATTTCACATAAAACACTTTCTTTCAAGACGAAAATGGTATCCAGTAACCTGTTACCACATAAACAGCTAGGAAATAGTTTCTATAGGAATTACTTCACATTTGCTCAGCTACCCAGACACTCAGAAGCTTCAACAGCTGCAGTTGAAGAGCATTCTGTATCTGAACTGAGGGCAGATGTTGATGACATCTACAATTTTTCAGGCAAGCAGAACACAAGAATTACAAGGTCTTGAAAGTTTCCATTAAGGTTTCTAAGGAAAGCCCTTTAGTCCAGGAAATGTGTAGCATAGTGAAGTGAGAGATACCGTAGAAAGTTTAAGACTAGACCTTCTAGAAAAGAAGAACTTCTGCTTAGAAGAATTGCAAGCAGAAGCACAGGCATGCTAGGAGAGAGGCTACAGACAGCAAGGCCATGGAGGAAGAGCTCTCCAAGTCCTTTGAAGCTTGTATCCCATGACCAAATATCCCAGATGCCACAAGTGAATATGCAGGATTGAACGTTTTCTCTGCTAGATTTGATCTTGACTTTATGCAGTCTTACCTTTGTAGGCTAACATTCCTCCCTTCTAAAATGCAAATGACAACTGTGTGTTGCAAATATGGAACTTTCTTAAATATTGTAAACAAGAGTGGCAAGAGTTTGTCTTGACTCTCGAAGGGGAATTTGGAATTGGACTTTTGAGGATTGCTAGAACTGCTTTCAAAGAAGCCATCTGACTATTCCCATGCTACATGAATTAAGTGCTAGTGTGACTAATGAGATAATATACTCCATGCATTTTGTGAATATATCTTTCCAAGAAATCTACATTACCTAAATTAATTTGTGTAAGTCTTCTTAAAACCCTAAAGGAAGCTGATATATGGAGAAAATAATTAAAATCCAAACCAAACTAAACAGAAAAAAAATGCCCTGAAAATTGCAAGTTGTATTTTAAACATGATTCAAGCAAATTCTAAGAAGATATTAAAATATTTGTGTGTCTAGATTATAAAAGCATACTATGAGACCTATCTTTTTTCTTAAATAGTAATTCATCAAAGGCAAAACAAAAGTTTAGAATAATATTTACAAGGACCCCTGATCAAATAGCACTATCAGTATAAAAATATGCACATATACACATTCATTACAAACACATATATAGACATACATGTTGTTTAAGCTATCCAACCTAAATCAATTTTAATTTAGAAGATTAAAAATTATGTGGGCAATTTAATACTGATAATGATATATTCAGGTTTCAAATTTCATGAACTATATTTGTAAGAAAGGCATTCTCACATTAATAGAGAAGCAACCCCCCAAATTAATAATATTTAATCCCAAGAATAATATTGAGAGGTCAAGAATATTTTATTGTGGGGTTGGGGAATTAGCTCAGTGATAGAGCACTTGCCTAGCAAGCGCAAGACTCTGGGTTTGGTCCACAGCTCTGAAAAGAAAAAAATAAAAAAGAATGTTTTATTGTAGTTAAATTTCTTACAACATTTTGTAAATTTACAAGCATCTCCTGGTTTTTTGAGATTGAATTATAAGAGGTTTCAGTTACGTTCTTATGAGCTTCGTTTTAGTGTTTCCTTCACAGTGATTCATACAAAAGACCTACTTTCCATTAGTAATGTGCTATTATTTAATTTCAAAAAGAACATTACTCTTATCAACTAAATTCTTAAACTTATCATTCTATCTTTGTTTAGTAAAAATCGATGACACTTAAATATATATATATATATATATATATATATATATATATATATATATAACAGAATTTAAATAAAAGCAAATTATTCTTCTCCTACCATGATAGAAATCAATTTTGTACTATCAATGAAGCAAGATCATAACAGGGTTTGGCAAACTTTTCCATAGTATGCGATAGCACATACTTAAGCCCTTGTCAATCAGATAGATAGTCACTACTGTTGATGCTTAATTCTGAGGCAGCTATAAGTTTGGGTCAGTAGATAGTTATTAGTGTGCTGCTTAAACTTTATTTTTTTATTAGATATTATCTTTATTTACATTTCAAATGCTATCCCGAAAGTTCCCTATA
>NC_034591.1:32513838-32535896 GCF_900095145.1 Mus pahari | reverse complement strand
CCCAAAGCTGTGTAGCTTCTGCAGTCCACACTCTCACCAGTGCAGACTGGAGCCCTAGGCAATCCGGAGCAAAGATGGATTCCCAACCAGCTCAGGCAGTGAGAGCCCTCCTGGGCAGATACCTCTCCTCTGGTGGGCAAGGTACTCGTATGTCTAGAGACAGAAATGGGATCTTTCCCAGAAGCTGTGTTGCTTCTGCAGGCAGCCCTCTCCACAGCAATGCACTGGAGCAAAGATGGCTCTCCTACCAGCTCAGTCACTGAGACCCCTCCCAGGCAGACACCTCTCCTAGGGTGGGAAAGGTGCTGGATGACTGGAGTCAGAAATGGGATCTTTCCTAGCAGCTGTGTTGCTTCTGCAGGCCTCCCTCTCCCCAGCAATGCACAGGGCAAAGATGGCAAAAATGGCTCTCTTACCAGCTCAGTCACTGAGAACCCTCCTGGGTGGACACCTCTCCTCAGGGGTGAAAGGTGCCGGATGTCTGGAGACAGAAACAGGATCTTTCCCAGCAGCTGTGTTGCTTCTGCAGGCCACCCTCTCCCTGGCAGTGCCTAAACCTTATTTTAAAAAAGTACAAGTGATAGCTGGCAAAATATACTTTGGTTGCCCTGTGGTAGAGGGGAAAAGATGTATTAAAAATGCAAATAAAGGATGGCCGTTTTGTTTTTTCCTATTTGATTTATATATGTAGCAATTTTTGATGTTTTTAGTGCCTCTTTGAAAGACCATAAGAAAAAACAAGCAGGGAATTAAAGAGTTTATTTAGCTTACTCTTCCATATAACATCCTGAAAGGAAGTCAAGATAGTAATTCAAACAAGGCAGGAATCTGGAGGTAGGAGCTGAAGCTGAGTCCACAGAGGAGTGCTACTTATTGGTTAGCTCTCATGCTTGCATCTTATGTGTTCTTTAGAGCCCAGGACCACCGGCCAAGTGATGGCACCACCTACAATGTGCTGGGCCCTTCCTCATCAATCACCAATAAAGAAAATATGATGCAGTCTTGCTTACAGCCCTATCTTGTAAAGGCATTTTCTCAGTTGAGGCCCTTTCCTCATCAGTGAATCTAACTTGGGTCTAGTTGACACAATACTGGCCAACACAATTGACATTTTAATCAACTTGATAAGTAAAGATATTACTATTAAATTACAACTTTTGCTCTTTTATTCATCCCTAAGATTTCACATTAAAAATAAATAACTTTAAAAGTCTTTCACTCTGCAAATTCAAACACATTAAAGTATATAATCTCTCTTAAAAATCTGAAAATCTCTTTTGAAATTCCAACAGCTATCAACTATGGGTTCCTACAAAAATCTAATTTAAGGTAAATATATTCTCACTTCAAAAAGGAAAAACCAGGGCATTGTCACATTCTGAATCAAACATCAACACTGTAAGTAACTAAATGTTTAATATTTTAGATTTACTCATGATATTCTGGACTACTCCAAAGAGCTTCCGTCACTTCTTCAACTCTGCGAAGTGTAGCATACACAGTTTGCCTTCTAGGCTCCAGCTAGCTCTACTCCATGGCTGCTACTGTTTTTGATGGCCATCTCATGATATTGGCATATTCCAACCCGATGAAGTTCCTTGCTGCAACTGGGCTGCTCTTTCACTGATAGCCTCTCATTGGCTTTCTTCATGGTTCAAAGCCCCAACTTCTCTGCTTGACACTTCAATTCTGAGCCTCCATCTGCCAGTGTGGCTTTTCCTTCACCAATGGCCTATTCTTTATTTTTTCCACTTTTTTTCAAATGTTATCCCCAAAGACCCTATACCCTCCCCCCACACCGCTCCCCAACCTACCCACTCCTGCTTCCTGGCCCTGGCATTCCTCTATATTGGGGCATATGATCTTCACAAGACCAAGGGTCCCTCCTCCCATTGATGGTCGACTAGGCTATCCTCTGCTACATATGCAACTAGAGACACAGTTCTGTGGAGGTACTGGTTAGTTCATATTGTTCATCCTCATATAGGGTTGCCGACCCCTTTAGCTCCTTGTTTCCTTTTTCTAGTTCCTTCTTTAAGGGACCCGTGTTCCATCCAATAGTTGACTGTGAGCATCCACTTCTGTGTTTGCCAGGCACTGGCATAGCCTCACAAGAGAGGGCTATATCAGGGTCCTGTCAGCAAAATCTTGCTGGAATATGCAATATTGTCTGGGTTTGGTGGTTGTATATGGGATGGATTTCCAGGTGGGGCAGTCTCTGGATGGTCCTTTCTACTGTCTCAGCTCTGACCTATTCTTGCCTTTCAAAGTGCCAAATCTCAGCAGCTCTCAGTGACCTCATCATGTCTCCAAAACATACATCACTACCAAGTTCACCTGGCAGCTTGAGGTTCAACATTTGCCACTACTGGAACATAGTTTCTGTGTGTTGACTCTCAGGATACACTTCCCAGACGATTTCACATGAATGTTGTTGGTCTTTTCATTTTTCTTTCTTTGTTTCTGGGTTTCTTTGTTTCTTTGTCTCTTTTTCTCTATCTTTCTAAAACTTTTGTGGATTCTTTATGAATTTCACATCACGCATCCAGTCCCACGCATCTCCCCACGCTCTTGTATGCACCCTTCACTCTTGAAACCTCCCCCCAAAATCACAGACACACACACACACACACACACACACACACACACACTTACAAACAAACAAAAATTAAAGTATAGAAAAATATGTCATTGTGGAAGCTGTCATACAACACAATGTGTCTCACACTATATCCCTCTGTCCACACATCTTTACTTGCAAATGTTCATTGCAATGACTCATTATTGGTTGAGTTCAAAGTCTCTGGCTTCTGTGACACCCTCTTTGGGACTCCTCCCAGTTATCCTGTTGTTGCCCTGTGTCATAGAGATCCTGTAGCTTTGGATCACCAGGACTTGCCCCTTCATGCATCCCAACCATGATATGAATTTTGGGGCAGGTCAATTTAGAGAGCCTTGGATCTGGACCTCAATGGTAGCTAAGCTGGTCAGTCTACTGGCTCTCCTCTATTCTCACAACCAGAGCAAGTTCTCTAGAACTGTACCACCTATGCCACCCAATGCCTCCATTGGCAGAAGGCAAAATCAGTTTCCCTGATCTCATGCCCTTGGTCTACCCTGTACCCACTCCTCCAGAGCCTGTCCTATTATGTTGTACACTCAAGTTGTGAGGCCCACTCTCCTAAGTGCTGTACCTTGTGAGAGGCAGGGCCAGCACTGATGCTTTCTCCACACTCTTGGGTCTGGCTCACCTGTGCCTTTGTCATTTCAGCTAGCTCCACTGTGTTGTCCAGACAAGGTGCAGGGTCTGCTTTTCTGAGTGCTACAGCCAGCGAGATAATAGAACTTCTGTCCACAGACCCTAGGGTCAGCTCTCCCAACTACCTCCAGTAGTGTGGGACAGTGGAGAAACTGGTCTTTTCTTAATTATCAGTAAATTCTAACTTTCCACTGACCAGCATTGAGTATACAAGCAAAGAAAAGTAGTAGTTATGTTATCACCATAATCACAGCCAATTCTTTACCCTCAGATTCTTAATTCAAAATATGAAATATCCCTAGTAGAGTACCCCCGGAACTTCACAAGCCAGGCCTCTATCTTCTCCATTGTCCTCAAGATTCTTATCTTCCAAACTCCCACAGAATAGCTTACCAAGTATTGGATACTCAGTGGTGTTTCTTATACAAAAATCTTAAGTCCTTCCACAATCCTCCCCAAATAAACATGGTCAGGTCTGTCTTAGCAATTCCCGTCTTCTGGTCCAATATATATTAGGGTTTCTATTGCTTCAGTAAAAAAACATGGCCAAAAGAAAAGTTGGGGTGGAAAGGGTTTATTTGGTTATCCATTCCATAACACTGTTCATCACCTAAGAAAGTCAAGATAGAAACTTAAGCAAGGTCAGGAACCTGGAAGTAAGAGCTGATACAGGGGCTATGGAGGGGTACTGCTTACTGGATTATGTTGTGGATAGCCCTGGAGCTAATTATATTTGATGTTAAATCTGCTCTCCTGTGAGGAGTTGTAAACAAGGAATGAGTCAGCACTCAGGTGATTTCCTGTAAACCTGCATCCCACATTAATTTGTAAAAAAAAAAAAAAAAAAAAAAAAAAAAAAAGGAGAGCTGATGATTGGGCAGATAAAAGGGAAGGTAGAGCAGAAGGGAGGGAGAGAAGAATGAGAAAATGGAAGAGGGAGAGGAAGAGGAGGAAGGAGAAAAGAAGTGCAGAAGCACATGGCCTGGAGAAACTGCAAGTTCTAAGAGGTTTCATAAGCTGTGGAAGATGGTAGTATAGCAGTAGATCTGCCCAATCTAGGCACAAAGTATGTAATCATATGAACTGTGTTGTGTTTTCGTTGCCAGGGCATATATGGGATGGAGAGGTTTACCGCAACAGCATTATCTTTCTGCTTGTTTTATCTGCTTTCTTATATTACACAGAACTGCCTACCCATGGTGACCCAATTCACAAAGGTCTGTGCCCTCCCACATTAATTTCTCATTAAGAAAATATACTATGGATCTTTCTGTAGCCCAATCTTATGGGCACATTTACTCAATTTAGGAGTTCTTCTCTTCAGTGAGTTTACCTTGTTTCAAGTTGACATAAAACTAGCTAGCACAGACTGTCTCGATCCTTTGCAGGCCCCATACATACTTCTGCAGTCTCTGTGAGCTCATATGTGCATCAGTCCTGCTGTGTATGAAATACAGTGTTTCCCTTGGTATCATTTATCTCTAAGTTCTCGCAATCTTTTGCTTCTTCTTACCCATTGATCATTGATCCCCGAGGAGAAGGTATTGATTATCATATCCCATTTAGAACTGAGCATTCTCATTCTTTCTGTATCTTGTCTGGTTGTGGGTCTCTGTGTTAGTTACCATCAACTGCAAAGGGAAGTTGCTCCAATGAGGGCTGACCCACAACTATGGTAGAATGTCATCAGAAATCGTTTAATGATATGTTCCTTTAACAGAACAATATTATTTAGTTTTCTCCTAGGTCCATAGTATATCTAGCCTCACATTATTGTCCATTTCTGTAGTGTCAGACATGAATTCCATTTTATGGAATGGGTTTTAAGTCAAATCATATAGTGGTTGGTTTTTCCTACATCATTTGTGTCACTATTGCATAAACACATTGTGTAGGTAAGTTAATCTTGTAGATCACTGGGTTTGCAGCTCCATGGTATTTCTTTGTCTCTTCTTCTACTGTATAACATAGAGAGTACTTTTCAGTACTGTAAACACTAATCAATAGGGATAACATCTCTACTTAGGCAGTATCATGGCTTTTTCATGTTCAGTGTGATATATAGATTTTATCTTCAGCAATAGAACCTAATCGTCAACTTGTGGGGACTATCCAATAGCCTTAGCTGTTTGGGGGTTTTCATAGGGCTCTTTTGCTAACAGCTCAACTATATGGGATATCTTCCTTTCCTCTCTACTCTCTTATGTTATACCTAACCTTATGGGAGTTATATGGATTATAGTATATATATTTAATGCTTAAAAGTTAATATCAACATAAACAAGAAAACATACAATATTTGTATTTTGGGGCTTTGTATTACCTCATTCATGATGATTTATTTCCAGCTCAATCCATTAGCCTGCAAATTTTATATAATTTTTAATGTCTCAGGGTATTTAAAAAAATAGCTATATTATACACAAGGTGGAAAGTTATTTGATAAGATTAATGGTATAAAATATTTAAACAACATTTCTTATGTTTAGTATGAGTTACCTAGACGCTATGTAGGTTTGCGCAATGATCCCATAGTAACTATTCAAAATTCATAGTGCTGCTTCCATGTGATTGACAGGTTTTATGTATCAAGCTCCAAATTAACTACTGCAAGCTGCATTGGTTTTTATTAGATGTTTACTTCCTACTTGGATGGTGAGAATAGAAAATGCTGTCAGAATTTTGTTTGTTTCTACAACTTCTATTACTTGGCCACCTTTCAAATATGGAATGCTGAGTTGTGGCCAGTGCCTTGGCTTTGCAGAAGAAAGGAGAAGAGATAGACACGTGTGTAAGTTAGCTCCTGACTTAACGATGGCCCAGTGGCAGCTTCTCTGTTAATCTTAACTCTGGGTTAAGATCGGTCTAGGGTACCTGGAGGAAACTAGAGAACTTGGATGTCTCTACTAATTCTGTGCTTTCAGAGAAATGTGAATCTTTTTTTTTTTTTTTTATATTTCCTGACATTTTGAGTAGTCTTTTAATAGTGGTGATATGATACTGGGTAAATTGAGGTCCCTTATGGGGGTTGTTAGATTGGTTAATAAATAATTTAAGAATAGGGAGAGCTGAAGGGATGGCCCAGCAGTTAAGAGTGGTGCTCTTGAAAAGGATTCGAGTTCAATTGCCAACAACTCTGTCAGGCAATTTACAGCTGTCTGGAACTCCATTTCCCGGTGCCTTTATACCTTTACACTATATGAGCACTTGCATCCATGTATACTTTAATGTAGACACACACCCATACAATCACAATCAACACACACACACACACACACTCATATAACCCACAGACTCTCACACACATCTACAGTTAAAATAATTACAATGATAGATATTAAAAATGAAAAGAAATCAAGAATAGATTCAAACAGATGCTCAAGATCAACTTTCTTCAACTTAGGAAAAAAGCCCCAAGATAGGCAAGCTGGGACTCTCAGCTGCTGCCCAGAAGAGGGAAATGGAGGGACAGGTAGAGAGAGGAGTATATTTTAAAAATAATTAAAATATCTTACCCCTAAGCTGACACAGAGGACATGGTGGACAAATAACAACATGGAAGGAAGGAAGACTTTAAGAAAGAATAAGGAGGCCCACAAACAAAACAAAACAAAGAACAAAACAAACAAAAGAAACATAAAACTAAGACAGAGAGATGTAATATTTTGAGTAATTCAAAAAAGCAACAGATTTTTAAACCTGTATACCTGTGGCCCTGTAATCTACTGTGTTAATGGGAGGTAACTTGAGGATGAAAACGTCCATTATTCGTTGGAGAAATGCTTGTTGCATTCATCTCTTTAGTATGATCTAAGGTGAACTCTCCATCCTTGCTGTGGTCATCCATTCCTGAAGCATGGTCCTTTAGACAGATTGCTGAGCTTGTATCACAGGAATGTTATGTCCAATCCAGAGATTTCATCTTTTTTATAACCTCCCCTTAATGAGCATTACTGCTGCTGTGCCATTTGCAAATGAGAAAACAACATTCAATTTTCGGATTCCTTAGAACAGATAGTTCTCACCTGCTCCTAGGTTATTTTCCCCCAGGTGATAATGATATTATTAATGGCAGTTTCAAGTTTCTGACTTTCATGGATGCTACAGATTGATTTGGAGAAACTGCTTACACAATGGGTAGCTTAAACTGATGATCAAAGGACATCCTTGGTGAAATTGCATGACTTTTTCTTCTTTAAAAAAAGTACTTACCAGCTACCCTAAGTATGCAGAAGCAGGAACCTACTTCCTATATGGTCCTATGTGCTCCACATGTCATCCTGAAACAGAAAGCCCCGTGTATTAAGGAAAAAAGAAACATTCATAGACACATTTTTTTTTTTTATATACATTGTAAGGCCATTCCTTTTGGGGGGTTGCAAGGATGTAGTTTGAGTATAAATTTAGAGTTCTAGGGACAAAAGGACTTAATGATGCCTTAGGCCATCATGCCAGACACCTACAGTTATAGAAAAAAATAGCTTTTACTAGAGTCTGTGGAATGAGATAAAAATGAGATCTCTGACCAAAAACTTTCAGAGAAACTCTCAGTAGGCATAAAGGCCAGAGAGAGTCAATGCTTTGACATTGTTCTTTTAGAAAATACCAGTGATTTAAAGTAGAAAAACACAGTTACCAGAACCATATGATTTAAAACCCAGGTTTACAGTGGCAAGCTCATGTGTTCTCCAATAGTAACAATATTAGCTGAAGTCAGTGAACACGTTTATGATACAGAAATGGAGTTTTCTATTAAGAAAATGGGCACACACACATAGACACACAGAGAGTAGAAGACAAAGAGACACACAGAGACAGAGACAGAGAGGGGAGACAGAAAGGGACATAGACAGGGAGACAGAGACAAAGAGAGAGACACAAAGATGGGATCTAGTTTTCTGCATGTTCACATCATGACTATACAATGTTAAGAATAAACAATTTTTCTAGCACCTAGGTTAATGTCAAAGTCAATACACGGAGCAGCACTTTGGACCTCTGCAACCTCGTGTGTTCAGGATGATTTTATGCAGGGGAGTTGAGAAGCATGAGTTTTAATGCTTTGGTTTCTGTAGCGCTGTTTTGTCAGAACTAGGACCCAATTACTGACTTTTGGTGACGTTGGCTGACTGAAGAATTGCTTCTGTTGCGTATCAGTATAGAAACTGCTTTCAAACCTATTTCCTTTGAAGTAACTTTATACTTTTTAACATCACATAAAATATCACTTTTAAATGGATTTACCCTGAGTGCTGCTTGGGTGGGTTCAAAGGACGTGTTACTTTAAAAGATTCGAGAACCACTTTGGTCCAGGAGACATTTATTACAATACCATTTCTCATGAAACAAGGCCACCTTGTTTCCCGGCTTAAGACTGCCTGATGTTTCTTAGGTGGAAATGGCTCAGGCGAGATAAAGGAAAATTCAGGAAGGTCAGAAGAAAGAAGAAAAGATTTATCTGTGAGTAGAAGAGATAATGGTGTCATAAGTGTACAGACAAGACAGAATTGAAGCTTTTCTGGTAATCCCCCTGTCCATAAATGGTACCCAGGAAGAAAAAAAAATCAGCCACTTACAGGTAGTTTAGCAAAGTTAATATGAGGCATGCAAATGAATATGTTCAAAAGCCTACCATTCACATAGCAATGCTGAAGGAAATTTAATGAAAATAGTTGACTCTGTGAAACCCAGGAAGGACACTAAGTATTCTTTTCACTAAGTTATACAAATGATGTATGTTGAGGAAATACACTTTCTCCATGCAGATGTTGCTACTTCCTATAACTCTGTTTGCTTGACAATTGTAAATTTTTTTTCTTAAACCTAGAAACATTTTCTGTTAATAAGTTAGGAAATACCCTGGTAGTAATTTTGTTACGGTATTAGTCTAACATTTGTCACTAATAAGATGAAAATATATTGTTCATACACTTTGAATGACAGTAATTTGATATGACATTAAAATATGTAGCTGAAGACCTCGAGTGTCAGTTCTGGCTCATTTAGATACTATCATTGAATAAATAAATAAGGGAGTTGATGGCACCTTTAATTTTTTTCTACTTGATTTTAATAGATTATTGCCTCTCAGAGATATTTGAAATGTTTCTTCATTCATTTAGAACACAAATTAGCATGTCATTTCCCCATGAATTTTTAAAGCAGATAGGATATTGACAGTACCCATCCAGTGTGCATCTGTGTACATATTTCAGGAATTTCAATAAGTCATTTGAAGAATAGATCCATGCAAGCATCTATCATTGCTATGCAGTCATTGTAAGCTAAAATTGCATTGTCAGTATTTGAAAATAAAAGACTGTGGGACTTGGAGTAAAATAAAAATCAATTCTGGAAGTAGCTACTGCTGACTATTATGTACTTTGCATATTAAGACACTGGAAATGATCATTTGACCTTGGGAGGAAATATTTTGTGAAGAGTTTTTAGCTTCTTCTCAATGATCTTTTTATTTACTTTTTTATTAAAAGGCAGTGACTCCTTATGTTTCTGTCAAGTAAAATAAAAATATCAAAATAAAAAATAGAAATTTTAAAATATTGGATGACAATATATCTTTTTTTTTCCATGTACAGTGTGATTACAGGAATGGGGAGGTGGTTGGGCAGTTACAACTACACGCTGTTCTTACAGTGGGACTTGTTGGTTCCCAGCACCCACATCACCTAGCCACAACCACTTTTACCTCTAGATTAAGGAAGTCTGCCACCCCTTCTTGTCTCTGTAGGTATACACATATGAGACATATACACATGTGGCTTATACTAATATGGTACATAAATAAAAGTAAATCTCATAAATGTGATTATGCTTATATTCTATTATATATTCTTTATACTTTACTAATTACTTTTTTCGTGAAATAAGGTAAAACTTTATCTGTAACGTTTTTCTTCAGTGTTCACTTTCTTACACAAGGGAGTATTTTCAGTCCTCCTGTATTACGGCTTGAATATAAAATGCCTCTTGTAGGCTTATGTTTTGAACACCTGGTGTTATTTAAAAGGTCCTGGAAACTTTGGGAGTTGTGATTTAGCATGAGGAGGTAGGTCAGTGTGGTGGTTTGAATATGCGTGGCCCAAGGAGTGGTACTATTAGGAGTGTGGACTTGTTGGAGTAGGTGTAACCTTGTTGGAGGAAATGTTTCATTGTGGGGGTGGGCAGTGAAACCCTTCAACTAAGCAGGTAGGAGCCAGTCTGCTTCTGGCTTCCTTTGGATGAAAATGTAGAACGTTCAGTTCAGCTTCTCCTCTGCCATGCCACCCTGGAGAATGCCATGTTCCTGCCTTGATGATACTGTGCTGAAACTCTGAAATGCTAAGCAAGCCCTAATTAAATATTGTCATTTATAAGAGTTGCCTAGGTCATGGTGTCTGTTCACAGCAGTAAAAACATAACTAAGGCAGAAGTTGGTACCAGGGACTAGGATATAGTTGTGATGGCCTGGCCATGTTTTCGTTTGAATGAATGTGGATTTGGTGGCTTTGGATTTACGAAGCTGTGGAATGCTTTAAGTGGCTTTAATGGGCCATCCTAGTAGGAATACGGAAGACAAGTGATACTGAGGGTGATTTAAACTGTATAGGCATTTGGCTAAAGAGGTCAAAATGCAGAAGTGTGTTAGTATGCGGCCTACCGACTGTTTTTGTGATATTTTAATGAATAACATGGGTGCTTCTTGCCATTGTCCGAAGAGACTATAGTGAAGAGATTTGAATGTGTGATGCTTTTACAAAGGAAGCCTCAAAACAGCCTGGTAGAAATTCTGTTGCGTGGTTACTAAATTTCACTCTTATGAAGAGTATTTTAGTGAAAAGAAGCAAGCTAAGGAAGGAAAATTATAACATGTATGGTAATAAAGGGGTACCAGGGAGTGAAATGGAGCTGGATTCCGTGCTCAAGGACATAGACAGATAAAAGGAATAATGACTTTGGGGGCAAGATTCCATCTATGAAAACATAGGCCCAAGCAAGGTAGTAATCCTAGGAGACTCTGGTAAGCAGATCTTTAAGTTCAAGGCTAGCCTGAGACAAAGCAATTTACAAATCCAGACATAGTGGTATGTACCTTTAACCTGGGCCACACCTTCCAATGGATGCCTATATAAAGACTTTGGAAGAAGGAAGACTTACTCTTGTTCACTTGCTTGCACTTGCCAGTGCATCTATTAGAGCCTACTTCTTCAGGATTCCAGCTTATATAGAAGATCAGGTGAAACAATTAGCATGGGACTGAGCAACTACTAGAGTCTTGGACTTCCCATCCACTGTTGCCCACTGTTGGGTTAGTTGGACTCTAGATTGTAACTCATTACAGTAAATTCCCTTCACACATAGAGACATTTAATAATTTGTTACTCTAAAGAATCCTGACAAACACAGTCAGAGTGTGGGTCCTTGGTGATATGTTATCTTTGGTCACTGGGCGGCACACCCTGTTTCCTGGCCCACATTGAGGTATAAATCTCTGCTCTGCCCTTCCAGCCTTGCCATAATAGATCAAATCCTTTTAGAACTATGAGCCCAAGTAAATAGTCTTCATTAGAAATAGTTCTTCAGGTTGGCTGTCATAAAAATATAAAAGTAGCTAATAAGCCCAGTATTTAAACAGTAAGCAATCTTAGAATCAATGATTATTTTCTGCCTTTTAGCTTTATTCCCTGTTGTAGTCTGCTGAGGGTATTTTAGTAACTATTATATGTAGATTACTGCATTTAGCAATCCTTTCTTCAAAAGTAATGTTATTGCCAATTCTTAAGTAGAATTGCTGAGACATTTATTAGGATAGTGATGCTGCTCTTCCTCATCAGTTTGAGGTTTTAATAAGAACCATTATGAACAGGACCATTATAGTAATTTGCGTGTCATGACAGGAGTAAGGGTGTTCTTTAAAGTTTAGCATAGAGAGATGCTATTCGTGTGTGTGTGTGTGTGTGTGTGTACATACATATTCATTGTAATACTCAACAATATAAAAATCACTGATATTTGTTTATTAAGGATCTAACAAAACTACAGTTTTTGAGAATATAATCTAATGTTAACCACGCAAATCATTTTTTAAAAAATTAAATTTAATTATAATTTCATTACTCACTTATTCTTGTGTGATTTCTGGAATTTTTATCCCACTATTGTGTTTATACACTTAGTACTAAATAATCAAAATTGGTGGTCATATGTTCAGTATGAATTTGAATAAGAAGTACTTTTCCATTTCCTTTTCAAAGATGTATTTACTTCTATTTTATGTGTATGAGTGTTTTATATGCATGTATTTATGCTCACTCTATATATGCCTGGTGCCTGCAGAAGACGGAACAGCCCACTGGATTCCTTAGAAATGGAAAACAGCATTCTTTGGAACTGAAGGTAGAAATGGTAGTGAGTTTCAACATAGGTACTGGGAACAGAATCTGTCTCCTTGGCTAGAGTAGTAAGTACTCTTCACTGTTGAACCATCTCTCCGTTCCTGCCTTTTCTAACATTTGTTAAAAATGCCTCCAATTTATCCATTCCATTAAATGTTTCCAAAATGTTTATTTTTTTATGATTACTTCTGTCTTATTTTGTATCCACAACATCATATATTGCATGAGATAAATGTTCAGTAACTGTTTGGTTTAATATGGTCGATGGTAAAGACTAATATTAAGAACAGTAGCGGTAGGTTCCAAATAGAAAGGAAACAACAATGACAAAGACAAAGACTAATACAACTACAACATCCACAACACAGATCCTGTTCTTCCTTCACCTCCACACAATCTGTTTTATTTTAATTTTTGCTTATTTGGTTGAGCTATTTCATGACAAAGCTATTTCTCCTGAAATGTCTGAAGTTTTTCTTCAATCAACACAAGGGCTCAGCCATCCATGAGTGGCCAGGATTTTATCAGGTTCCTCTTTGTCTCTTTCTCTGCCTCTGCTGGCATCACACCAGCTTCCAGACTTCCTTAATTACTATCTGATTGCTCTATTGTTTATGATAATGTCACATGGCATATATTTCTCCAGTGAATAATCCAATTACATTTGGAACCTTCTCAAGGAAAATCTTTGTGACTTATCATTATGCGTATTCTGTCCTTAAAACACCTCTAGTTACCTCATTCCATATTTCCCTCTGACAACACTTTATTCTGTGGTTTTAATTTCTTGCCATCTCAGAATGATGAGTCTTCTCTTAAACTTTGCTCTTTAAAAGTTCTTGGTTTTGAAGGTTTTCTTATGTTTGAACATCTCCTCACTCTATTTTAAATACTGTTAATTTTCAAAAGATGCTTGAAACTTCTTGTTTTATTGACTGTCATTTCCACACACATCTTGCTATTCCTTTACTCTGGAGATGGTGTGGCATGGTGATTTGATGGATCTCTTTCAGTGACTTTCATGCTCGTAGGTGCTAAGAGAAAGCTTCATCTTAAACTGCCTCTTTAGTCATAGAAATTCTGCCTTCTATTGTAAGAAGACAATAATGTCCCCAGTGTTTGTGTCACAGCTACTCTCTGGACAAGAAAGGGAACCTTCCACACCATGAACTTGTGGAAAAAGGAAGCTCTGGCTCTGCCCCTTCGAGGAAGCACTGCCACTGTAGAGTAAGGTATGGGAGGGGCAAGGCCTGGGAGAGCCCTGTTGCCTTTGTGGCATCTACTCAGATTAAAGCTATCACTTTGAACTACATGGAAAGAAAATACTTCAAAACTGATTTCAGCTGTTCCTATTGGAACTCAGTAGGTTTTCTTGAGAGAACTTTTCATTTTCTGTACACTTTCAACAATATTTTGTGCAACTTTATTTTAAAATAATACACTTCAAAAGCTATAGTCACTTTCCCAGGAAGAGATCTGCATACAGATTCTAGTCTGTCCATTCCTTCTTCAAATATACAATATCGACTATGAATAAACTTTTCATGTTTACTCAGTAAATATAATTCTTTTATTCTAACTGATCTGTTAATTTATTATGTAACTTCTTGGCTGTTGGTGTGAGATAAGATGTATGGGAAGTATTTTTGATATTAATTCTGATATCTTTTTTGTGTGAATTGTACAAGTCCTACCCTCTCATGTTAAGGAATCCCAAATTCAGGCATTAAACACTCTCTTGGCTACCCCAGACCTAAGGACTAAACTGTCAGACCTTGAATGATTCTGGAATGAGGCGGTAATTCTGGCACCTGGGATCTCACACCAGAACATATGGAACCTGGATTTGTAGATGAGACTATTCAGACTTCCTCAGGGGGAGGAAACCTGAGGTTAACCCAGGCCTTACTCCAACACCTTATTTGCCCTGATTCTTCAGACTATCATAGGAAGTTGCAAATCCTCCTTTCCTGAGGTCACAGCACACAACAATCCTTGTCAGGAACAGGCTAGTATTCAATTTTCCATTGTTACCCCTCTGTGGTCCTCCGGGAGTACAAATGACCCACCAACCCCTCCCGAGGACAACAAGGAGAGGAATATTCTTCTCCACACCACCCCTCAGGTAAGATCCCACTATAGGCAGCCCCCCACACACCTTGCTGCCCCTACCCTTGCATTTGCTACACCTCCTTCCCAGTATCCATGGCAGGAGATGTGGAAGCTGGAGCTGGAAAAAAAATAAACCACACACACACACACACACACACACACACACACACACACACACACACATCCTGACTCTCCCCTCCATCCATTCCCACCATCTTTATTGCTACATAATGTGGGTTTTGTGACCATATTCCACCACCACATCCCCCCATCCCTGGGCCAGGACCAGAGGAAGGATATATCCTTCGAATATGGGACCCAACTAAGCTATGCAACAGTAGGTGTCCCCTACCCCCTTACTGATTTATCCCTCATTAGAAAGGTGACAAGAGAGTCAGGACCTGGTTTACCTTACTTTGAGGAGGTGCTGAAATAATGGTCTATGGAACTTCAAACCTACTTCTCAAGGCCATCCTGGAATCATCAGTATTTCTGAATGGGAGGTTTGCTTATGATAACTATGCTGAGGCTCAAGCCCTTGATAACATCCAAAAATGACATCAACATTTCTTTAGACATGCTAACCAGATGTAATAATTTTATTGATCCAGGTATTTAGGCACTGATAGGTCAATATGCATATCTCCACCAAGTTTCTGACCTCAAATTTAAGGCCCCTAAGGCCTGCACACCAAATGAACCTTCTGTACACTTTTGCAACCTCATTCAGCAAGTGGAGGAACCCTTCACTGACTTCCTGATCCAGGTCACAGAGGCTGTGGAGAGGCAGGTAGACCCTGGCCCCACTAAAGATATGCCCATAAAGCAATTGACTTAGATGGGTCTCAGTGTCCCTACCTGCAGTGTCCCTATCCACAATGAGGATATTCATAAGTGGGTCATGGGCACACGTGATCTTGACCCTCAGGACGTGCAATCAAGGCCCTGACTGCCTTGCTTGATGCACTTTTGACTGACCAACAGAGGTCCTCCAACCCTTAGCCTCTACTTGATAGGGCATGCAGTGATGCAATAAGACCAGACACCTGAGCAGGTGCTGTTTCAATGCTTGTCTTCACACATGCTATCGATAGTGTGACAAAGGCTTCCCCTGGGCCAGGGACTGGTGGTTCCAACCACCTTTTCCTTTAAACTCCAAGAGGGGCACCCTTCAGCACCTCTCTACCCTCACTGATAATAAGGGAAACCACTCACCCAAAAGTATTCTAGACCCTGCCAGTGTTCCCCAACTCCCTTATAATGACCATCCTTGTCTGTGGGCAGCCTGTCAAGATGATAGTGAATATCAGAGTCAGTGCCACTGTATTAATTGATAATGAGGCTTTAAGGTTCCCTTACTAGAAGTTCATGCCTGGCTCCACAATAAGAGTAGGACGCTAGCAGCACTCAACCATCAAGATCTTCCCAAAGATCTTGATCCCAGGATCAAAGAGCCTTTTAATGTTGTTCCATACATGGTAATAAAGTTCACTTCAATAATAGGTGATGTGCCCAATAACCTATGGAACAGACTTGCTGAAGGATATGGGCACCGTAATAACAATAAATGGCCCTGATTTTTATGATGATTTTGTGATGCACGATGAAATTGGCCTATCAGGACTACCTATTCCAAATTACTCATCGCAAGTTCACCACCAATTCTAGAGGCCACTGCACACCACAAGCTTGTGAGCTACAAACACTCACCCTGAAAGTGCTCTCCTGGCTATCAGATAATGACACCTGAATGGAGCAGTGGCTCATACTTGAATCAAAGTTATCATCTGCAAGGAGGTAGTTAAGGAACAACTTAACATTGTCATTTTGAACCTTCAACGAGCCAACATAATAGCAAAGGTCTCATCATGTGAGGTTAAGCAAACCCACATTTGGCCTTGATGGAAGTACTTTTCCACATGAATTTTCTTACCTCCGAGGATAAGGGCCTTAGCCCTGGTTATAAACATTGGTCCTTGCTCCCCCATAGCACTCCTCTTCCCTTGGTTAGGTGGAGAGATCCCCTTATCTCAGAATGGCTGCCTACCACCCCTTTTCTGATATGAGGGCAAGGATATGTAGAACCTCGAGGAGGCCCCCATGGTCACCAGGGAGGTCTGACCCTTCTCAGTTGACTCTCTCCCAGTATGGGTGAGGAGTAGTGGATTATTGCCTATTGACTCAGGTTCCCTCTGCATACCCTGCACTTTTTATGACTGTCACATTGGGGCTCCTATTCATGGACCCTGTAGACATAACTTAGATGATTCAGCACTTGGCCTGTTGCTGGGACCATCTGCTCTGTGATAGATATCGAGGGGCTCCCTTGTATACTACTTAGGAACCTCACAACAGGAGATTTCCATGGCACCGAAACTTCAGGGACAATGATGGGAATAGCTATGCTTGCCCACACCATCTTGCCCCATGTCAACCTTGACTTCTCCCTACCTCAGCAGGGTATTCATCACCCCACCACCCTTTGACCCCACCCTAACCCCCAACAAGTAGAATGTCCACCATGGTTGAACTCCCAATCTGGTGGAAACATTGTCAACCCATTTTTCCCTTTTGCCAAATCCAGGACTTTGGGGTACATAATGTTAACTCCAACAATTCTCATGGATGCCCCTACACCTTAGGGCTGTGGCACTTCCTACCAGACAAGGACTAGTCCTATCATCATAGAACATCCCAGACTTGATATGATACCTTTTGGAGAAACTGGGACCTCAGATGTATCGATCTGTGCCTCCTACTCCTGTTAAGAGGTAGTAGTATCTTTAATGGAACCTTTACTGATCCAGCTGGAGATTGTATGAATGTAGAGATAATTACAGCCTTACAAATTAATTGGGTCCCAACCCCATTGTGTTGTGGTGTGCCCCCTCTTCCTGTTCTTTCTTCTAATAAATGCTTCTGGCATCCAAGAAGTGCTGAACTGTTCTAACATGCCATGCCATCTAGTGGTGTGTTGCTCCCACCACACCAAATTGGCTGTCCTCCTACATGAACCTGCTGCCATATGGATACCCTTGACTAATGCAACTCATTTTCATGCTATCACTTTGATGTTTAAAACTGACCTACAAGCCCTAGGGTGGGTCAAATATGATTTTGGAATCACTACAGCCTTTATTACCACCATCCTGGAAGCTGAACAAGGCAACTACAGAGGCAGTGGCCTTGATACAAACTGTTACAGTGGCAGAATTGCTAGAGAGTATCCTGCTCTCAGATGCCTTCCAGGCACAGGAGATGCTTAATTAGCATCTTGAGAGTCCATCCATATTTTACGACAGGTTGACCTATTATCAGAAGAACTTGAGATGGTACACGTTTCTTCTTGCATGTGACCCTAGGTTTAGGTCTTTCTGCCTGACCCCTTGTCATGTACGTAATTTCACTTCAGAGAGACTGCAATTGGCCGATTAGATCAAGGGCACATGGTCCACCAAGTTTCTCAATTATTCTATACTCCTCAGGGAACAATTACATAAGTTAAACGTCACCAGACCTCTGGCTAGGTCCTTTGAGGTGAGCTTTATTACTCAAGTATGGAACAACATTAAACGGCTCTTTGATGGCTCTAGGACCATCTTGGAGAGTCACTTATGCAATGCTAGTGGTGTTCTATCATTAGTTATCATTCTCTTTTTAAAATTTTTTATTAGATATTTTCTTTTATTACATTTCAAATGTTATCCTCTTCCCTAGTTTCCTCTCCGAAAAATCCCCTATTCCCTGCACCCTCCCCCTGCTCCCCAAGCCACCCACTCCTGATTCCTGGCCCCAGCATTGCCCTATATTGGGGAATAGAACCTTCAGAGGACCAAGGGCCTCTCTTCCCATTGATGATTGACTATGCCATCCTCTGTTACACATGCAGCTAGAGCCATGAGTCCCACCATGTGTTTTCTTTAATTGGTCGTTTAGTCCCAGGGAGCTCTGGGGTACTGGTTAGTTCATATTGTTGTTCTCCTATGGGGCTGCAAATCCCTTCAGCTCTCTGGGTACTTCCTCTAGCTCCTTCATTGGGGGACCCTGTGCTCCATCCAGAGGGTGACTGTGAGCATCCACTTCTGTATTTGCCAGGCACTAGCAGAGCCTCTCAGGAGACAGCTATATCATGCTCCTGTCACCAAAATCTTGTTGGCATCTGCAATAGTGTCTGGGTTTGGTGGTTGTTTATGGGATGGATCCCCAGGTGATGCAGTCTCTGGATGGTCATTCCTTCAGCCTCTGCTCCGAACTTTGTCTTTGTAATTCCTTCCATGAGTAGTTTGTTTCCCCTTCTAAGAAGGATTGAAGTATCCACACTTTGGTCTTCCCTCTTCTTAAGTTTCATGTGTTTTGCAAACTGTATATTAGGTATTCTGAGCTTCTGGGCTAATATCCACTTATCAGTGAGTGCATATCATGTGTGTTATTTTGTTATTGGGTTACCTCACCTAGGATGATATCCTCCAGATCCATCCATTTGTCTAAGAAGTTCACTAATTCATTGATTTTAATAGCTGCGTAGTAATCCATTATGTAAATGTACCACATTTTCTGTATCCATTCCTCTGTTGAGGGACATTGGGTGTGTCTAATGCAGCACATGCTGCACCAGCACTCCACTAATAAGACTATGCTCGATGGCCCTGGAATACCCTGAACAGGTCTCTTCTTCCAAGCTTATACAGTGATGTCTTTCAGAGATATGAAGGCCATAGGCCACCTACCCCACCTGGATATGCCGTCCAGAGACACTGACCTTCACGGGCCTGTAGTCAATGACCTGGTAAGACCCCAATAGCAGGATTCACCTAAGACAGCCATGGTTCCCGATGATGGTCACCCCTTGTGTTGGAGTGAACAATGTCAGAGCACAGAAATCTGGCTCCCACTGAGCTGCCAACTTCTAAGTGAAAAAGGGTGGATATGAAGGAGGAGTGAGTCAGCATATTCTGATTAGTAGTCCATAATGGTCCACACATGCGCAGCAGCAGGAGCTTCCACATTTACTATGCTCTGAACCTGTCTGACGCCCAGAGACAAATAGAAGGGACCAGCTATTATGGACTGAGGAGACCTCGGTGGATAGTTCCCATTATTACAATAAATGAGTCTGTTTCTGCTTCTTATCTGTTGTTGATTTGTGCCTTCTTACCCACTACCAGCAAGGACAATTTCCAGGGCCTAGGGCTAGGGCAACACTCCTTTATTTTAAATATGCACACAATCAACTCTTCTTTTGGAAATATCAACCTTTTTTTTTTTTTTTTTTTTTTTTGCAATAACTTCCTTAAACATTTCTATTTTAGGTTTTGCTTTCAAGATACAATATCATAGAACTTTACTTTGCAATTGAAATTTTAATTTTTCATGTGTAATTTAAAGGTGGATTTTTTTAATTGTGCTTAATATGCTAAACAGTTTTATTGACACAAAACCATAGATCTATTAAACTGAAAGGAAATTTGAGTTTATTCTACAGCAAGTAGGACTGATTAAGGCCAGGTAAAATGGGATCAGGTTACCTCAAGTAATATGTTGCTATAAGAAAACAACTTATGGAGGTTTTATAATTATGTTACTAGTCTGCAGTGTCTGGGATGGGTATTTCAAGGTTCTTGGAATCTTAGTAAAGAAGAAGAAGAAGCACACACAGATTGAAAAGTAGCAGGAAAGATTCTTTTTGGGAATTGGTTCTAATGCTTTGATTTAACATGGAATCTGCATGTCCAAATGCTGAAGGTCTTTGTCCCCAATTGGTTTTTAATTGATCAATAAAGATGCCAGTGGCCAATGGTTGGGCAAGTGGAGATGAGGCAGGACCCTTAGATTTGCCTGGGCTAGGACAAGGGAGAGAGGAAGAGAGAGGAAGAATCACCATGTTTAAAAGGTAGATGGTTCAGGTTGAGAGCTTCACAAGGAAAATCACCCTAAATGTAGGTGAGAAAAAATGCAGCCCCCAAAAGTGCTGCCCAGAAGTTTCTTGGCAGCAAAGACTATGGGGCCACATGGAAGGAGCAGGGCAGCAAAGATAGATGATAGATTTAGAGAGTGTTGAATCAGGAGTACTGGAGGGAAATTTATGATAGGATTTATGCAGAGGATTAGAACTGCCCAGCCTGTGAGCTAGCCAAGGCTTAAAAAAAAAAAAAAAAAAAAAAAGCTAATGTGTGTGTGTGTGTGTGTGTGTGTGTGTGTCTTTCATTTGCAGATCCAAAGAGTTCCTAGGTGGGTGACTGGAAGTGAGTTAGCACAAAGCAGTGCAGTCAACTACCACTACAGATTCTTAAAGCAAATGGTATGTATCACTTTTGAAAATGACATTAAGCCACATTAGTAAATGCACTCAAGGGTCAGATCTTACTTGGTGCTATCTTTTTGTTCAAAAGTAAAACAAGTTTTTAAAGCTTTCTGTTTTAACTGATACATTTGATTTTCAGTTATGTATATCTTTTCTACTATGCATATCCCTTCTCATAATGCATTTGATTTTAACCATATGCATGTCAGATTATGCATAGGCGTGCTATGGTAAATAATGGATTCTCCATAGTTCTTATGTGTAGGTACAAGATGAGAACTTATTTAGGGTAATTATTGCTGTGATGACATACTGTGACAAAAGCAACTCAGAGAATAAAGTGCTTACTCTGCTTAGGTCTCTCAATTCACAATCAAATGAGTGTTTTAAGCCAAGGCAGGCACTCAAATCAACTGAGATTATGAAGAGCTGGTGCAGAGGCCACGGAGAAGAGCTACTTACTAGCTTTTCCATGGAGAAGTGGTGCTTATTAGCTTGTTTCACATGGGTTGCTTAACACCCCCCCCTTTTTAATAGATCCCAGAATCACCGTTCCAGGGTGGCATCACTCTCAGTGACATGCACCCCCCCCAATCAATCATTAATTAAGAAAATATCCCATAGGCCTGTCTACAGCTGATCTTATTGAAGATTTTTCTCAATAGACATTCCGTTCTCTCAGAAGATTCTAGCTTGTGTAAAGTTGGCATAAAGCTCCCCAACACAGATGGCCAAAAACGATCTCTAAGAGTTTACATAGAAGACACAGCTTGCTTTATTGTGTAAAAATACTTTAGGCAGATCACCTCTCTTTCTCTTTCATACCCAGATCTATTGGGAATGTTTCAATAGAAAATTTTCAACTTTGACAATTTTCAAGCAGAAGACAAACACATTCTATTGTTTAGAGTGACTTGAATGTGCAGCTGAATGCAGACACAACACACACACACACACACACACACACACACACACACACACACACACACACACA
>NC_034591.1:32458438-32513694 GCF_900095145.1 Mus pahari | reverse complement strand
GACAGAGGCAGGCAGATTTCTGAGTTCAAGGCCAGCCTGGTCTACAAAGTGAGTTCCAGGACAGCCAGGGCTACACAGAGAAACCCTGTCTCAAAAAGCAAACAAACGAATGAATAAATAAATAAATAAATAAAGATTCTAATCTTCTAAGGGCATTGTTATTAAGGTGTTCTACATACCTAAAGCAAGTGAAGTCTCACATGGCTAAACTCATGTCTATTCTTGCCTATTCCAGTTCCACTACAAAAGAAAAACATATACTACAGCACATATCAATTATCTTGACAGAAGCATAAAATATGGAGATTACAATGAAAGGACTACTCAGGTGTTGGTTTGAGATCAAATCATTACACTCTTAATTGTGTGGCAATGTGGAAGCATTTAGCATATCAGTTGCTAAATCCTGAAAATGTGAACATGAAAACTAGAATGATGTCATGTTATATACAGGTAGAAAATCAATGGCACTATGGTAGGGGCTATTTACAGTTCTAAATTATTTTCCTCTGGGTCTCTAACATAGATGAAAAATATAACTACTGAACCTTATAGAAGCTGTAATACAGTGTATTTTTAATGTTGAGTACTTGTAGGCTTATAAATTAACACAATATAATAAGACCCAGATATAAGTTTATACAATTACAAAACCTGATTTGTTACAAAGAGACAAACAAAACAAAAACAAACATAAATAAATAAGATACCACTCAGGGAAAAGTCACTATCTTCAACAGAGGATACTGAGAAAATTAGGTATCTACACGTGGAAAAATTTAATGGTAAGTGTATGTCTCTCTGTGTGCAAATATCAACTAAAATGAATCAAGGAACACAATATAAGACCTGGAACTTTGAAACTGTAAGCTGAAATAAAGGGATATACTTCAAGATATAGACATATGTAACAGCTTTCTACATATGAACAGAGTTGCTCAGAAAATAAGGTAAATAACCAATGAATCGGAACTCATGGAACTAAAAAATTTCTGTGCAGTTAAAGAAAATATTTATCTAGTGTACAGACAAACTTCAAATTGGAAAAGACATTGCAAACTGTTCACCTGACAGTATTAATTTCTAGAATATACAAAATACAAAAGAATGTAAGCACTAAAAGAAAAAACTTCTTACAAATGACTCTGGGATGCAAGTGTTTTCTAATTTGATACTTTTAGTCATTTTAACCTTAATCTTCCATTGTATTCATTTCATTATTCTTATTATTTGTGTTCTCTCAAACCAGTATCTGCTCTCATTTCCAGTCATCAATCCCATGTTCATAATTATTCTTAAAACTTTTAAAAAATATTCTTCTATGCCTTTATAATTTTTATTTGGGCATTATATATTTCTTGAATATTCACTATAGAGATAAAATCCAATGTTCTCCAATTTTTATTTGATCAATTTTATATTTAACTTTTCTCATTTCTCGTTGCATTCAAACTCCTCACTAAAAGATAAAATATGGAATGAACCCCTTGACTTTAGACATTCTTTGCTTAGACATCTCAAATGCATTCCTAAGGATGAAGAAGATAGAGGTAATGGTTCTTTTGAATTTCTTATTGTCTGGGTGAAAATTCCCTAACCCTCAGCAGGTGGTTATTGAATCTTCTTTTCACTGTCAGGAAACAACAGGCATCTCCCACCTCTATTGTCTAGTTCTCCATCATTTTGATCCCAAAATTAGACAAATAAGTCTAATTCTCATAATTTTTTATCTCTAAGTTTGGATTCATATCTATGCCAGCTACAGCATTGTGTTTTATTTCTGGGCACTCTATATTCTAAATAAAATACTAATGTAAGAGTATTATAGATTCCAATTCACTGTAGTCATCTTCTGTCCTGCAAAATTGTATTCTAGTAGTTGCAGTGTAGGAATTTGATGTATCTACATCTGTGTTCTTCCTGGACCTACACATATCATGTCTTTATTGTTATCTGTATTTTTACTTACATTTTTCTATCTGCAAATTATCTTGAATTCTTATACTCTGTAACAAAAATAATGTGTTACTCTGTGTTTCAGTTTTCTAGTAATTGATTTGGTCATATCAGAATTTCCTCCATATAATCATGTTGTTCTTTTCCATCAGCAGAGTCTGGATGTAGGTGAGAACTTATGATTTTGATTTTTATCGAACCAATGAACTGTACTCCTAAGAAATGGTCATATTCCTGTATTGTGTTTTGGCTTTAACAGTATCTTATTTCTTAGATTGCTTGTAAAAACAAAAATGTGAATGTGAATCATAATATTTGTTTTTTACCATTGTCTTTTACATTCTTCTCATGATTCTTTGTGTTCCACAGGACAGAAATCTTATTTTAATAGTACCTGCACCTAAGCAAAGGAAAGCAAAGACGTTGTGTGTATACAAAGTTCAGTCAAATTTACATGAACAATTGGTTTAGGAAAACTTCAGATAAATCTTCCAACCCCACAAGGCATATATAAACAAAGATACTAACATTTAAAGATTGCCATTATAATAACAATCTATTTTGCTAAAGCACACAGATAAACAGCTCTTAGCTATCATTATTGTAGATACTTCCTACTCCTCTGAAAATGTTAAGAAGCCTACAGAAATGGCATTCTTTTCCTTTGCCTTTCTATCTTTTCAACAAAGGATGAATTTAAAGCAAACACAAGGAACAGATATATCTTTTAACAAAGCAAAGTCACAGATACATTTTCTTTTATGAAATGAGAGAAATGAGACAATGTTTTTGTTGTTGGTGTTTTGTTTTGGTTTTTTTTGTTGTTGTTGTTCCTTTTCTTGGTTTTTCGAGACAGGATTTCTCAGTGTAGCCCTGGCTGTCCTGGAACTCACTCTGTAGACCAGGGTTGCCCCAAACTCAGAAATCAGCCTGCCTCTGCCTCCCAAGTTCTGGGATTAAAGACACGTGCCACCAATGCCCGGAGTCAATGTTTAACTACCAAGTTTTAAATAGTGAGTGATGCAGCAGATGCTACTAAACTCATGCATTTGTGTACTTGGAAAGTAGATAAATGATTAAAGTTGAGAATGGGCTCTTTGGTATTTACCTTAAATGGTTGTTACTATTTCATTTATGGAAACATATATAGAAATGAGATCGAAAGAAATAATCTCATTTAAAATTTCTTTTTATATATATATATATATAAAAAGAATCACTTTATAGAGGGGAAAGGCAGTTGAATGAGAACTAGGCACTTATCTTCCTTAACAAAATCAACAATAAAATATAATCTCATACAGACACAAATTAAACTCCTACAGTTCTGATACAGATGAATATACTTGGCTGTAGTCATTCCCATATTTATGAGAAACATGAAATTATATCATTTCTTTGTAAAATATGCTGTATTATCTACAAAACTGGAAGCTTTGTGGGACAAAGCCTTGAACTCATTGGCACAGGGTGAAATTTACTAGTCAGAACTCTAATGCGTCATGCTCTAAGATCAAGAATTGATAAATGGGACTTCATAAAACTGGAAAGCTTCTGTAAGGCAAAGAACATAGTTGATAAGACAAATTGGCAAACTACAGTTTGGGGAAAAAAATCTTCACGAACCCCACATTTGATAGAGGGCTAATATCCAAAATATATAAAGAACTCTAGAAGTTAATCACCAAAAACACCAACAACTCAATTAAAAAAATGGGGCATAGAACTAAACCGAGAATTCACAACTGAGGAATCTCGAGTGACTGAGAAGCACCTAAAGAAATGTTCAAAGTCTTTAGTGATCAAAGAAATGCAAATCAAAATGACCCTGAGATTTCACCTTACAACAATTAGAACAGCTAAGATCAAAATCTCAGTTGACAACACATGTTGCAGAGGATATGGAGAAAGGGGAACACTCCTCCACTGCTGTGAGATTGCAAACTGGTACAACCACTTTGAAAAATCAATCTGGTGGTTCCTCAGAAAGTTGGAAATAGTTCTATCCAAACACCCAGCTATACCACTAAATCCACCATATCACAAGTACATTTGCTCTAATATGTTCATAGCAGCCTTATTTGTGATAGCCAGAGGTGGAAACAACCCAGATATCCCACGGCAGAAGAATGGAAACAGAAAATGTGGTTCATTTACACAATGGAATACTACTCAGCTATTAAGAATGAGGGCATGCTGAGTGATGCAGGGAAATGGATGGAATTAGAAAATATCATCCTGAGTGAGGTAACCCAAAATGACATTTCAAATTTCTGATGTGAACATTCTCAAAATTACTTTTCTGGGGGCAAAGGTATAAATTGAAGGCTTTCAAGGAACTACTACAGCATTCACAGTAGTCCACATGATAGAACTCTGCAGTACCCTTCCTCTTTCACCCTCCATCACACACGCCTCTAGCATAGATCTCAAGGAAATATCACAAGTGTTTGTACAGGAGAATGCAGTGGCATGGTTGTCATCCCATTACCAAAAAGATCAAACATCAGCTCAAGTACTCAGTTATTTTAAGATGTCAAAATAATTTTAATGTGCTTTATTATTTAACTAGAGTTAACCTATCCATTAATCACATATTATTTAATATTTGCAAACAATTCCAACCATCTTGAGTATGTAACATTCCATGTTTTGAGAGTGTCTTTCATAGATTTTTCGAAGACGTCTACAGAGATGATATTCCTAGAGGAAGGAAATCATCAAGAGTGGATCCAGAGCGGAGAGTGAAGACTGAAGGAAGTTGAAAGCAAAATGAAAGATAGAGTAGAAAAAGAAAAAGAAACTCACATATATGCACATAGACACAGAGCTTGCATGCCACAGTGCATACAGAAGACAACTTCATATATTGATTCTCTTCTTTTACCTTTTTGTGTATAATAATGAAAGAACTCAGGTTGTTATATGTGTGTAGCACGAACTTTTACCCAATGAGCTATCTCCCAGCTCTATTCTAGTGTCATTTTAAATATCACTTACAGGACAATCTCTAAAGAGGTATTTCATTTAATCTCAAAACATCTTAGCTGAAATGCCTGAGACACGCCTCAGAAGCACTTTCCTAGCATGTACATGACTCTAGGCAGGTTTCTAGTACTTCCTCTAAGAAACATAACCAAATTGAGATATCCTAAAAAGCTTCTTGGGATCATATTTGCTTATTACTTGTACTTATTTATATAGTAGTAAGCTTGTGTACTTTGAAAGAGAAAACATTATTTGGGTTTTAATTAGGAAACTCTGAGAAAAGATAAATTACTCTAAGCTTGTCCATTCTACAGTTTATAATCAGCACTAAGATTATAAGTTATGAAATGGTTTTTGATGAAATAAATGATAGAACACATATGATGAAGATTATGACAATAGCTGTGCCTTTTATATTTTATCTCATGCAAATGAAATGAGTGAATCAAATTCATTTTTTCAGGTGGGAAATATTTTATTAATTATTTTATTTATTTACATTTCAAATGTTACTCCCCTTCTCAGTCTCCCCTCTGCACCCCTACCCCCTACACCTCCCCTCTGCCTCTAAGGGGTTCCTCTACCACCTACCTACTACTTTTGCTTCACCCCTCTAGAATTCCCATTTGCTGGGGCAACAAGCCTCCACAGGACCAAGTACTTTCTCTCCCACTGGTGCCAGATAAGATAGTCCTCTACCACATTTGTAGCAGAAGCCATCGGAAGCAAATTGTCATTAGAAATCAAGAATTAAAATGGATTGTTTTTATTTCCTTATTGTCCTTGATGGCAAGGAAATGTAGATCAGTACTAAACTTAGTCACAACCTAAAAAGTGAGTATACATTTTTTTAATAGTATTCCTCCAAAGAGAATCATACTATTCGAAAATATTTTACTAGGAATTTCAAGAAACATAAAAATTGCCTTTTGTAATCTCTTTCCTGTACATGAAACAGTGTCCATGTGAACTTAAGGTATCAGTCAAGAAAGGATAAAGGGCAACTGCATTGTTTAGTGTCAACTTGACACAAGCTAGTACCACTTGGGAGCAGAAAACCTAAGTTGAGAAATTGTCTCCATCAGATTCATCTGATGTGTTTATGTCAGTGGATTATCTCCATGATTAATGATTGATGGAGTTCTCTGAATACTGTGTGAAGTATTACTTCTGGACAGGTGACCTTGGTCTGTATCAGAAAGCAAGTTGAGCAAACCAGTATGCTTCTTTTCTCCATAGTCCCTGCAGCAGTTCCTGCCATGACTTTCATTAATGGCCTACAAGCTGTAAGTGGAAACAAATCGTTTCCTCCTCAACTTGCTTTTGGCAATTGACTTTATCACAGCAATAAAACGTAAACAGTAAAGTGAAGGACAAAATGATGTACTATGCAGTACCATGTGGTAAAAGTTTGTTTGTCAGAGCCTCATAGTTTCTTCTGGATAGAACTGTCATTGCTATGAATGGTGTTTGCAAGTGGACCACAACCTGCGACTGGTGATTTGTGTGACCTGAATGGCTGATATTCTGACATTGCAGATTGGATTCACTCCAAACAACTATTTCTAAACAGAGCCACATCATTCTTGGTCCTATTAACCTTTCCTTTCTACTACCTCTGGTGAGTGGTTGGCTAGAATGGAGGTTAAAACACTGAAGTACCCTTAAATTTTGAAAAATATAAGCCTACAGAGGGAGCCCATGCTTTGCACTGCTTGGATAGCCAAGAACTGGAGACTGGGTAACCCAGAGACATGAATAAAAGGAAATACAATTGGCAAAGAAAAAAAATCAGTAAAATAATTTCTAATGATATTCTGCTATATTCTTATTTCAGTGCCTTGTCCAATCACCCTCAGAGTGCTTCCTCTGGTAGCAGAGACCTACATCCAGACATTAGGCAGAGAGTAAAAAAGTATAAGTTCGAGGTCTCTACTTCATTCCTTCCACTGGAACGTGGGGAACTCTGCAGAAGAGCCGAGGAAAGATTTTATGAGTCAGAGGTGAAGGAGGATACCAGGAGAGCATGGCCCAATGAACCCACTAAGCAATGCTTATATGGGCTCACAGACACTGAAGTGCAAAGCATGGGGCATGGAAGGATCGGCACCACATCCTCTGTGTATGTTTCTGGCTGTTAGCTTGTAGCTCTCGTCAGACTTCTCACAGTGGGAATGGTTGTGTCTCTGACTCTTCTACCTTCTCTTCATACTCACTGGGTTGCCTTGTCAAGTCTTGATATGAGGGCATTTGCTTCGTCTCATGTCCTGTGTCTTGTTTTGTCCTGATTGGTTGTTATCTATTGGAGGTTTTACTTTTCTGAAAGGAAATGGAAAGGGACCTGGAGGGGAGTGTTGGGCTGAGGGAGAGGAGTTGAGGAAGGCGAATCGGTCTTCAAAATTTATTATATGAGAGAATTTTTGATAAAAATAAAATATTAATTTGAATAAATTTTTTCAATCCATGTACCAGAAGACCATCCAGTCTTATTTTGCTAGAATTATAATCCATAGGCAAAGAAGTAGACCTTTAAGATAAGTTTGATAATGAGCTTACAGGAGCAATAAACAACACTTGGAATTAAACTTATCTGTATGTGACACATTTGCTGAGCTCATCAATCCTTCCCAATTGGTGCTTTTTCTCTCTTGTTGGCTTTTAGTTTGAAGATGTAATTGCCTTTCTATTATGTGTATTAGTGTTTCGCTGCATTAACATATGGGCATCATTGTGTGCTATTAACTACTTTGCCATATCTCCAGAATCTCTTCTTGGCTTTATTTCAAGAAACTAACCATGGGTTTCAAAAATAAAATAAATATTTTGAAAGGAAGATAACTGTAAGACAAAGATGATGCACAAGTACAGTAATCTTTAAAAAAAAATTCACAAGCCCAGCAGACCACACCTACAAGGAAAACAGGTAGGCTAAGTGCAGACCTTCATCTCTTCCCCTTTTTCTGCAAGTTCAATCAAGTCTGGTCCTCAGCTCTGTAGCAGATAATGTGCTGCAGTATCACCTTCCTCTCTGCCCTCATCTCCAGCATATCACACAGATTTTTTTCCTTGTATCTTCCCCCTATTTATCCTGTTATCCCAAGCCCTAATTCCCAGGCATTCCCTGGGAACCTCTAAAGCACACTAACTAGGGAAGCAGGTTGGTTAACTGCAGATATTCAGCTCTTGCTGCTCTCCTCCAAAATAAACTTCAAAACTCATCAACAATTCTGTAGCAGAAAACGGCTACATCCACCCATCTGTGTGAGCCCATCTCAAGCAGACTATGCAGAGCTATTGCTCTAACAATACACTCCTTTTACCCTACTGTACCAGCCCACAGTCCAGCAGATGTTCCCTAAGAACCCTACTTACAGCTATCCAGGGAAACTATTCATCTTGTAAATATGGTACTATTCTAAAAGGCCAAATCTATGAAGAATGAGGCTAGAAAATGGATATGAACCCAGGTCAACGGTACAGAAAACATTATCAACAAAATCATAGAAGAAAAATTTCCCTAACATAAGAAAGGAGATGTCTATCAAGGTAAAAGAAGAATATAGAACACTTTTCTAGACTAGTCTAGAAAAGAAAGGCCCCTCAACATATAATACTCAGAACACTAAATGGACAGGAAAAAAAGATAATGAAAAACTGCAAGCGAAAAATCCAAATAACATATAAAGGCAGACATCCTAACCTGATTTCTCAATTGCAATTCTAAAAGCAAGAAGGGCCTAGAAAGATGTTCTATAAACAATGATATAACTCAGGGACCAGCCTATATTTGCATACCCAGCAAAATTTCAATCACAACAGATGGAAGAACATGATATTCTATTGTAAAAACACATTTTGCTAGTATCTATGTACAAATATAGCACTACAAAAGTGCTAGAAGGAAAATTCCAATCTAAAGATGTTACCATTCACAAGAAAACAGAGAAAATAAATAATGCCAGACCAGTAAATCAAAAGAGATTTTGATTTAGAGAGAGAGAGAGAGAGAGAGAGGATACAGAAAGAGAGACACACAGAGGCAACTCAGTAAAACAGCAAATAAAACAGGAATTAGCAAGTACTGCCCATTGACAACTCAGCATCGGTGGTCTTAAGTATTCAATAAAAGACACATACTGAAAGAATTTATGTGAAAACACATCCATCCAAGAAACATACCTTAACATCATGAAAGATAGACATCATCTTAGGATGAAAGGATAGAAAACTATATTAAAAGAAAGAAGAGAGTAGGTATATGCCATTTCAGCATGTCAGAAAAGAGACAGAATGAAAATTTGCCAGTAGATATAGGAATGATTGCTGCAGTCTCCTCAAGGGAAAAATCCCACAAAAAGGATATGACAAGTTTTAAAGTCTATACAGCAAACAAAAGGGGACCCAAGATCATAAAAGAAACACTTCACAACTTAAACCCCTTATCGACCCTCACACAGTCTCTTTCCTTCTAGATCCAGAACTCTCAGCTCCTTCTCCACCATGTCTACCTGCATGCTGTCATATTTCATGCCAAGGCAGAAATAACCTAAAGCTCTAAAACTGTATGCCAGCCACAGTTAAATGCTTTCCTTTATAAGAGTTACCATGGTCATGGTGCCTCTTCAAAGCATTAAAACCCTAAGACAGAGGGTTCGTATAAGACACTTTGGTATTGCTGTGTTAGACTTGACCATGCTTTTATTTGAAGTAGTGTGGATTTTATGACAATGGATTAGAAAAGCAAATACTTCAAATGGGGATTACTGAACATCCTACTAAAACATGGAAGATAGTGGTGCTGTGGGTGACTTGAACCATGGGGGTCTGGATCAAGAGATTTCAGAGATTGTTAACTATATGGCTTTGAGACTTTTCTTGTGATATTTTGGTAAAGAATGTGGCTGCTTTCCAAAATATCTGCCTGAGGCTAAATCGAAGAGATTTGGATTAATTGCCTTGGCAGAGGAAATCTCAAAACAGCATAATGTCAAGTCTGTCATGGGATTATTAATGCACACTCACGAAGATCTTTAATGAAAAGGCACAATCTGAGCCAAGAAATAAAAACAGGGCACCAGCAAGAGGAATGGACTGAAGACCTGTGCTCAAGGAGATGAGCAGATTAAAGAAAAGTCTGATGTTAAATGGAAGGAAGGGAGTGGTGACATCAGGGTAAGAACCCACCCAAACAGCTAAACTTCCACTGTTTTCAAAGGAATTAAAGAAAAACAGGGCCCCGTGTGTTGGAGTATGTTTATAATCCCAGCGTTCCAGAGACAGAGGCTGTTGGAGCTCTACATTTGAGGGACAGTGGCTCTACAGAGTGAGTTCTAGAACAGGCATGCGTATACAGTGAAGGAAAGGACTGAAAACAGAAAGCTAATGAAGATGTAACTGAATGCAAGGGCCATGCTACAGTCCCCAGCAAGCAACAGAACTTGGCAGCTTCAACCATGTAGCTCTGGCTTTAGAAGAAAGGATAAAAGAATGAGGCTATAGAATCTCTTTCGGAAACTAAGGAAAGCCACTGAGGGCAGGCAAGTGTCGGGGATGTCCCTTCATGAAATCCTAGAGAAGCCATTGTGTGAAGCCATGGTAAAGATAAAGCGTAGAGTTTTTAGAGACTCCAAACTTTTGAACGTTACAGAGCCGTGAGATACCCGCTGACGAGCACTGATGACAGCCCATGAGAAAGAAGTGTGCTTCAGTTAACAAACTTGAAAGGAATTGGAGGTCTGAAGAGGGTTTTGACATTCCACCTGGACATGCAGAATTTGGAATTTGTCCAGCTGGTTTTTAGTTTTAATTTTGAGGTTCAGCATTTCATCACTATGCCTCATTTTCTACCCATTTATAACGGTAAGGCATATATTGTGTCATTGTATGTTGGAAATATGTGACCTGACACTATTACTGCAGCTATGGTGTGCTCACCATATGGGGCCTCTCATGTCTGTTCCCTGAAAGACCCAACAAGCAGCTGAAAGAGTTAGATGCAGTTATTTACACTCAACCAATAGACAGAAGCTGCTGACCCCTGTGGTTGAATTAGGGAAAAGCTGGAAGAAGCTGAGGAGGAGAGCAACCCTGTAAGAGGACCAGCAGTCTCAATTAATCTGGAATTCCCCCCACCCCGAGAACTCTCAGATACTGGATATTGGACCACCAACCAGGCAGCATACTATACCAGCTGATGTGAGGCCCCAAACACATATTCAGCAGAGGACTGCAGGGTCTGGGTTTAGTCAGTGAAGATGCACCTAATGCTCAAGAGACTGAAGACCCCAGGTAGTGGGTGGAAGGTGAGGGGAGTATGGACATCCTTGAGGAGATGGGGGTTGGGGGTGAGTATAGGATGTGGAACAGCCAGGGTGGACTAGGAGGGGGATAAAATCTGGAGTGTAAAAAAAATGTATTATTTTTTATTTAAAAAAAAAAGAGAGAGAGAGAGAGAGATTACATGAGTCTGTGAAGAGACTTTGTGCTTTGAAATTTTAAACAATGCTGATGCCATGATAGACTATGGGGACTTTTGAGGTTGGACTTTTGTATGTATTTTGCATTTTGATATGTCTACAAGGCTATGGGGGCTAGGAAGTAGAATGTGGTAGTTTGGATAAGATGGGCCCCCATAGGCGCATAAGTAGTAATAACACTATTAGGAGCTGTAAACTTGTTGGAATAGCTGTAGCATTTTTTGGAGCAAGTGTGTCTAATTTACTTCCTGTCATTCTAGATGTAGAATTCTTAGTGCCTTCTCTAGCCCCATGTCTGCCTGTGTGATTCCATGTTTTCTGCTATGATTATAATGGACTAAATTTCTGGAATTGTCAGTCAACCCCAAATAAATGTTTTCCTTTATAAGGTCATGGCATCTCTTCACATCAATAACACTCTAAGACACTTACCAATAATGGGAAACTATAGTTTTTTGAACTCTCACCAATAAACTGACATCCAAACAAAAATTAAACAGACAACACTGGAGATAAGTGGTATCATAAACCAAATGGATCTAACAGATATTTACAGAACATTTTAGCTAAATACACACACACAAAAATAAGTATTTCTTAGAAACACATGAAGCTTTTCTTTTTTTTCTTTTTCTTTCTTTCTTTCTTTTTTTTTTTTTTTTTTATTTTATATCCAATGACCACATTCGTGGATACAAAGTAGCTCTCAGTGGATATAAAGAAATTAAAATAAAATCCAGTATCCAATGTAACCAACTAGATATTAACAACAACAGAAAAAAACACAAAAAGCACAAAGTCATGGAAACTGAACACTCACTAATGAGTGAAAAATAGAATAAGACAGAAATTAAGAAAGAAATTAAAGACTTTCTACTATTAAATGAAAATTAATACACAATGTACCCTAGCTGATGTGACATAAGATCTAAGAGGCAAGATCATTATACAAACTGCCTACATGGGGGAAAAAGGAGAAATCTCTGCCTTTATACGTTGAAAATATTTTCTCGGCCTTTGAGCTCTGAGTCTTCTCTGAGCAGAGATTGAGGAAATAGCCAACCAACCAGTGGAGCAACTTGAGACCTACCACCTGGGGAAAGAACCAACTCTTGACACACTATTATTCTGCTATGCTTGTAGACAGGAGCCTAGCACAACTGTTATCTGATAGGCTTTATCAAACATCTGATGGAAGCAGATGTAGAGACCACACCAGAACAATAGACAAGGCTCAGAGAGTCTTGTGGAATAATGGGAAGGATTGAGGGCAAGTTTGCATGGGGGATGGGACATTGCTCTTCCCCTCAGGAAATGCACTGGGGAAATAGGAGAAGGGTGGGACTAGAAGGAGAGAGGGAGGGTAGTTGCAATTTGAATGTAAAGTGAATAAATAAATTAATTTAAAAGAAGAAAAACTCCATACTGTAACTTAACACCAATCCTAAAAACTCTAGAATAAATAGGAAATCACACACAGAAGGAATAGACTGCAAGAAATAATCAAACTCAGGGCTGAAATCAAAAATGAAGATACAATAACAACATCAACAAAATGACAGCCTACAAAATGGGAAATAATTTTTACAAACTACATGCCTGAAATAAGGTTAATAATAATAACTATATATTTAAGTCTAATTGTTTTGCCCAGGTACTGGAGCATGGTCAAACTGATTAACCCCTTAGAGGAACCTGAGTCCGATAGAGAGGAGAGAGAGAGAGAGAGAGAGAGAGAGAGAGAGAGAGAGAGAGAAGAGCACCCTGAGGTCAACAGTGAAGCAACATCATGGTAACATCTTTTAAAAAAATCAGCTTCAGCAGTCATTTGAATGTAGATTCCAATTCCCCTCTGATTACTCAGATTTAGGACCATTGTCAACAACGCACTCCTGTTTATTCAGGTCTCCTATTTGTCACAATTAATATTTAGGTCTTTCCTATAAGAAAATGAATTATTTTTGTTTGAAATTTAAATATATATAAAAAAGACTAATTAAAAGCTGGGTATCAAGGAAATAAATTAAATTACCCAGTTAGGAAATGGTGTCCAGATCTAAACAGAGAATTTGCAAAGGAAGAAAATCAAATAGCTGAGAAACACTTAAAGAAATGTTCAACATCCCTTTTCACCAGGATGATTCAAATCAAAACAGCTTTTAGAGTTCATCATACACCTATCAAACTGGTTAAATCAACAAAACAAGTGACAGCACATTCTGGTGAGGATGTGAAGTTTGTAGAACACACATCAGTTGCTGGTGGGAGAGCAAACTTTTATATAGCCATTACGGAAATAAGTTTGATATTTCCTCAGGAATTGATTTACCTTGAGATCTCTTGCACATGTACACAAATGATGTGCTAACCAGAAGATACTTGCTTAATCATGTTCATTGCTGCTCCATTCATAAAAGCCAGAAATTGGAAACAATCTAGACTAGAAGGAGAGAAAAATATAATAGTAATATAGTATATGAAAAAATCTTTTCAAATAGAGAAAGTAATTCAAATAAACAGAAAATATTCATAGGCCAAAGACAGTGACATGCGGCATTGAATATACTTTCTTCATTTTTATTTTATATTTATTTAGAAAAGCAGTCACTGAGACTGCTTTAAGTCATTTAAGTTTACTACTTTCTATGAAATAAATATTTAAATATTTTATTTCTTGATAAATAAAGGCATTTTAAAAATTCAGGTAACTTCAGTGTTACAGAAAACATTTAAGTTCTGGATCAACTGATTGATATATAGAATAGCAGACATGATTTATTAATTGGTCCACATCTCTTTTTAACACTCTTTCCATCCTGCTCTTACTGAAGACCTTGCAAGTTTCCTAACTGCTTCTGCAATCTATCCATACCACATATGTACAGCTGATTATTCTGATCAACAGTAATGTAAAGTCATGTTTCTTAGGTGATAGTTTTAGAAAATCTTGTTTTCCAGAGGAAGAGGACACACAGGGAAGAGACTGCCCTTTGCTTTGTTGTCAAATTTTGACACAACTACCAAAATAGCCACCATTTTGCATTCTCTCATATCCAATACTAACCTTGATAACATGGAGTTGCTGAAACAAAGTCTAATCTAGAACTTTTGTTTATCTACATATTCTTTTTTTAAAATTATTTTATTAGATATCTTCTTGATTTTCATTTCAAATGCTATCCCGAATGTGCCTTATACCCCCCACCCGCCTGCTCCCCTACCCACCCACTCCTACTTCTTGGCCCTGGCATTCCCCTGTGCTAGATCATATAAAGTTTGCAAGACCAATGGGCCTCTCTTCCCAATGATGGCCCACTAGGCCATCTTCTGCTACATATGCAGAGACATGAGCTCTGGGGGTACTGATTAGTTCATATTGTTGTTCCACCTATAGGGTTGCAGACCCATTCCACTCCTTGTGTAATTTCTCTAGCTCCTCTATTGGGGGCCCTGTGTTCCATCATACAGATTACTGTGGGCATCTGCTTCTGTATTTGCCAGGCACTGGCATAGCCTCACAGGATACAGCTATATCAGTGTCCTTTCAGGAAGATCTTGCTGGCATATGCAATAGTGTCTGCATTTGGTGGCTGATTATGGGATGGACCCCCGGGTAGGACAGTCTCTGGATGGTACATCCGTTCTTCTTAGCTCCAAACTTTGTCTCTGCAACTCCTTCCATGGGTATTTTATTCCCTATTTTGGGGAGGAATGAAGTATCCACGTTTTGATCTTCCTTCTTCTTGATTTCTTGTGTTTTGCCAATTGTATCTTGGGAATGCTAGGTTTCTGTGCTAATATCCACTTATCAGTGAGTATATATCAAGTGACTTTTTTTGTGATTGGGTTACCTCACTCAGGATGATATCCTCGAGATACATCTATTTGCCTAAGAATTTCATAAATTTATTGTGTTTAATAGCTGAGTAGGACTCCATTGTGTAAATATACCACAGTTTCTGTATCCGTTCCTCTGTTGAGAGACATCTGGGATCTTATAAATAGGGCTGCTATGAACATAGTTGAGCATGTGTCCTTATTACCAGTTGGAACATCTTCTGGGTATATGCTCAGGAGAGGTATTGCTGGATCTTTTGGTAGTACTATGTCCAGTTTTCTGAGGAACTGCCAGACTGATTTCCAGAGTGGTTTTACAAGCTTGCAATCCCACCAGCAATGGAGGAGTGTTCCTCTTTCTCCACATCCTCCCAGCATCTGCTGTCACCTGAATTTTTGATCCTAGCCATTCTGACTGGTGTGAGGTAGAATCTCAGGGTTGTTTTGATTTGCATTTCCCTGATGATTAAGAACATTGAACATTTTTTCTAGTGCTTCTCAGCCCTTCGGTATTCCTCAGTTTTGAATTCTTTGTTTAGGTCTGTACCCCATTTTTTAATGTAGTTATTTGAATTTTTGGAGTTCAGTTTCTTCAGCTCTTTATATATATTGAATATTATTCCCCTATCAGATTTAGGATTGGCAAAAATTCTTTCCCAATCTGTTGGTGGTCTTTTTGTCTTATTGACAGTATCTTTTGCCCTACAGAAGCTTTGCAATTTTATGAGGTCCCATTTGTGGATTCTTGATCTTACAGCACAGTCTATTGCTGTTTTGTTTAATAATTTTTACTCTGTTCCCATATCTTTGAGGCTTTCCCCCACATTCTCCTCTATATATTTTAGTGTCTCTGGTTTTGTGTGGAGTTCTTTGATCCACTTAGACTTCAGCTTTGTACAAGGAGATAAGAATGGATCAATTTGTATTCTTCTACATGATAACTGCCAGTTGTGCCAGCAGGATTTGTTGAAAATGCTGTCACTTTTCCACTGGATGGTTTTAGCGCCATTGTCAAAGATCAAGTAACCATAGGTGTGTAGTTTCATTTCTGGGTCTTCTATTCTGTTCCATTGATCTACCTGTCTGTTGCTGTACTAGTACCATGCAGTTTTTATAAAACTCATAGCTCTGAGTGCTACCAAACAGAACTAGAGAGAGAACACACTAGCAGTCTGACCACACTCCTAGAAGCTCTAGAACAAAAAGAAACAAGTTCACCCAAGAGGAGTAGATGGCAGGAAATAATCAAACTTAGGGCTGAAATCAACCAAGTGGAAACAAAAAGAACTATTCAAAGAATCAACCAAACCAGGAGCTGGTTCTTTGAGAAAATAAACAAGATAGATAAACCCTTAGTTAGCCAAACTAACTAGATCTACAGCAAACCAGTAGCCAACATCAAAGTAAATGGAGAGAAGTTGGGGGCAATCCTGAGTTCAACCGCCTGCAGCCACACTCTAAATGTGTACTCCTGAAAGGTGGCTGGGGCTGAAAGAGATTAGACTTTGAACAAGGAAGGGGACTAAGACAACATAGCTGATCAAAGCCCAAGAGTTTACTGAGATTCTGAGCTTATATAGAGGAAGGAGGCCCATCCCCCATCAGTTCGTTCTTGATGCCCTTTACCAGCTGAAGGTGATCTCCAGGATGCTGTCTCCAGAAGGTCTCAAGGGTCTCAGCAGATATCAATAATGTTTTGGAAGAAAGCAGTGACAGATGTAGACAATTGAACCTGCTTTGTAATTGGTAAGGTTCCACCCCAGGTGGTTCCATGCTTAGTGACAACAAGGTCTGAATAACCCTGCTTCAAGGCTGGGGGAGGCAACACAATCACACTAAAATCAGGGAATAGACAAGGCTGCCTACTTTCTCCCTACCTATTCAATATAGTACTTGAAATCCAAGCCAGAGCAATTAGACAACAAAAGGAGATTAAGGGGATACAAATTGGAAAGGAAGAAGTCAAAATATCACTATTTGCAGATGATATGATAGTATATCTAAGTGACCCTAAAAATTCCACCAGAGAACTCCTAAACCTAATAAACAGCTTCAGTGCATTAGCTGGATATAAAATTAAGTCAAACAAATCAGTGGCCTTTCTCTACAGAAAGGATAAACAGGATGAGAAAGAAATTAGGGAAACAATACCCTTCAAATACCTTGGTGTGATTCTAATTAAGGAAGTGAAAGATCTGTATTTACATATTCTTAATTTATTTTTTACTTCACATTATTTGCTTTGTTTTGTATAGAGAAAATTTTTATCTATCAACATAGCTGCTTTGGCAAGGGACTACACCCAGTGATATGATCAAGCTGGAATGAAGGCACATCTTCAACCCCTCTGACTGGAGTACACACCTTTGATCTCTCTGGCTAGAATATCTACACACCTTTAGTACACAACTTTAATACAGTGATATTCCATCAAGGAGCATTTAATACATACAGTAATGTTCCAACAAGAGTTGTATGACAAAATATGTCAGGAAAAGGATATACCTAACTCTCAAGAGAATAGCACAAGAAAGCGAGACCACTTAAGAAGGCAGTGCAGGATATAGGGGGGGGGGACTTAATGTAGAAGCACACACACATACACACACACACACACACACGCACACACACACACATACATGCACACACACACTCAGAGAGAGAGAGAGAGAGAGAGAGAGAGAGAGAGAGAGAGAGAGAGAAGTTATACTGTGACAGTTTTAAAGAAACAGGTTGTAGGTGAAGACAGAGTGAGCCAGAAAATTAGAATAGATTGTTGAGGCCAAGCAGAACAATTCAGTGAGAAGTAAAGACAGGTCAGTTGGAATCAGTCAGCTTGGAGAGCAGGTTTAAGAATAGTTGAGTTGAACCAGCCAGCCAGAGGTCAGAAAGAACAAGAAAGGATAGGCTTACTCAACAGTAAACGTCTGTGACAACAATTTCAACTGGAAATAAAAGTTACTCTTACAGTTTTTGTTTGTTTGTTTGTCTGTTTTTGGTGGCTAGATATTTAATCTAAGTCCTTCTGAAAACTAATATAGTCACTGAGTTTCAACAAGGTAAGCAAAATATAGGATTTCTGTATTTCAAGAAAATTAAACAATTTAGGGCTTTTGGGCTAGTATAATAGTATTAAATGCTAGGCATATCAAAAAAGTCAGCAGGTAAAGAAACTTAGTGCCAAGCCTGATGACCTCATTCTGATCACTGAGAGACATTTGTTAGATGAAAAGAACTAACCAAATCCTCAAGTTGTCCTCAACAAATACACCATGGCCTATTCACAAACACACACATGCATGCACATGCCAAATAAATAAATAAACAAATAAATAAATAAAATAAAAATCCTATGAGGTCTTGGAATCCAGAAAGTAAATGTTCGATGTTGAATTGATATAGTCATGAAAGAATTACAAATATCTATCACTGTCTAGTTGTTTTAGTTATTTTGTTTCATAGGATTCTTAGACAGATAAATCAACATGGGATATTTATAAATTCTATTGTCTTATTGTAGGATACTATAAAAACAACCAAATAGCTGAGTAGCTTGAATCATTTTTGTTTTCTCAAAATTCTTAGACTCCGGGAAGACAGGACAGAGAGCAGGATGTTCCCTCTGCTCCTTATGATGTCAATTCTTGTTGGCATGGATGGGCATCTCCTTGTGACACTCTGTTTTTTGAATTTCTTCTTGTGATCTCATTATAGAGCTCGGCAATAATATTCTAATTATGCTTAAATGAATTTACATTAATGATTTGAAATTCTTTCATGAGTAAGGGGCCAGGAATACAAAGACAAGGCACACTTCACTAATCTAAGCTTGCTAGTTCTTAGAGTCTGTTCAATAGAAAGAAGTCAAGTTGTTCTGTTGACAAGACACTTAGGATTAGTGATGACTTTTCCCACTGTCCCACTCTTTTCAACATGGAATGAATACGTGGAAGTGCTTTTAATGCAACTTCTTTTAAGATAAATTTCTTATTTCATACCTATATAGAAGAAAGTTGTAATCAGAAAGCAAATAATATATTTTAATCTTCTATTATTTTTTTCTCAACTAAAGAATTTCTTAATTATTTCTCCATTTCAGTTTTGGGTCATAATTAGACTTCTTTATAATTTTGAAATTGTGGAGCACATAAATAAGTACATATACTACTTTAATATACTAATAAAATTGATGATTATATTTTGTTTACCCTGAGTTTAATTTTTTGTTGTTAATGAGCTTATAAGAGCGAGAGCACTATTATTGACATAGGTTAGACAATGAAAAGATTGGAATAAAGGGAGAAAATCTACAGAACTCAAGTGTTTGCATCAAGTTTTCTGTATTGATGATACTGAAGCATGGGGAAGAATAATTTAAGATAGTAGCCAGATTTCTGCTTTGCTTTCGTGCATAGTCTTATACTACTTTATCTACATTTGAATAAATTAGGCAAATGAGTCAATTTATGGGACATAGTGAACTTGAAATATTTGTGACATTATTAAATACAGATGCCAAATAAGCAATTACTTACTCAGATATAAGTTGATAGCCTAGAAATGAAACAAAAATGAAAACAAATAAAAGTAAACTGCAAATCACCGTTTGATAGCCAGAGACAAAAGATGATGGATGAACCCACAGATACATAAAAGAGTTTCTCTGGTGATAGTGTGTGGATTCAGAAGGAAGCAGAATGGGATCCTAAATAACTCTGACATATTTTTAATGTAGATGGAGAAATGAACTGCCTTAGATATAAAATGAGACTGAATATGTAGACAGCAAGGATCATTACATAAGAAAAACTAGACAGAAAGATATGTAAGAAGAACCTTAGAAAATAAAGTCATGCTGAGTACTCATGAAAGATAATTAGTACATTATGCTGACTATATTTGTCGATTAGAAGAACTTTGCTTAATATGGTTGGTCACAAAAGAATTGGGGAGATGGCTTAGGGGAAATTTTAGCAACAAATCGAGGGCTTTTAGCTAGAAGGACTTATAACATAGAAAAGATATAAAAAATTTGTACTTAATATGCTCTGATAAGCATGCAGCAATATAGTTGATAAATCCAAACATAATTATTAAACATCCAAAAGGAGGTAAGAATAATAAATGGGGTTCACCTGAAGTTGCAAGACAGACTGTATGGGCAGCATGGACAAGAGCTGTACAGACTATGCATATGCTGGCCTGCCATAGCAAAGAGCCTGCCACACCTACACATACTCACACCCATACTCACATACCATATATATATTCCTACAGTAAGAAATGAAGTCACACACATATGTATGCATGATATCAAATAGACTTTATTTCTATTTTTGATGATTATATATATATATATATATATATGTGGGGGTGTAGGGGTGTGTGGGGGGGTGTGTGGGGGTGTGTGTGGGTATGGGTGGGTATGTAGAGGTAGCTTGGGAAATAAAGCTTAACAAGAATTCTGATATTTAGCATCCACATGAAAAGCCATGCATGCTCAGTCACACTTAAAACCCCAACAGTTGGGAGCAATTGGCAAAGGAATATTGATGTTTTCTTCCTTCTGTATGGATTCATGGGCACATACTCACTCTCACAAATTCCTACAGTAAGAAATGAAATCAGACACATATGTATGCATGATATCAAATAGATTTTATTCCTATTTTTGATGATTATTTTAATTTATAGGGGGATGAAGTACTTGTGGGAGAAAATTGAGGAAAGTATGAAGAGATAGAGGAAATAATTAGAGAGACATTAACTTAGTAAGGCATTAGTGTCTACAATCTATTTGGCAAGGTGAGTAGGAGACAATATCTACGAAAGATTTGAAGAGTATCTGAAGTTCCCAACTATAGAAATCTGATGAAAGCATGATAAAAATTAATTAAGAAGAACTTCAAGTGTGTATTGAAATGCTCCATTTTAGACATCCTTAATTTTAACTGCCTATATATAGAAAATGATATAGAAAAATAATTAATATAATTCATACCTTTCCAAAAATTAAGTGGACAACAAAAGCGGCTCATAAACCACCTGAGGCATTGTTATATGACTGATGGCTAACAGAGTGGATGAAGATTGGTCTGATGAGACTGGGGACAAAATGGTGAGAACTTTGCATGGAATGTTGAAGAACATTGAGTATCAAATCAAGTAACAAAAACCTGCTCTAAAAGTTAAACATTGTTTTTTGGGGGGGTTAAATCTTAACTAGAGAGAGGAGAATCACAAATTTAATTGCTGAAATGCGAGCAAAGTAGACAAGTGAAGAGTGTGCACACAAGAGTGTACACAAGAGTGTGCATACACAGTCTTCTGTTGAAGCCACAGCATCATAATGAAACCGGACCATTTCACTAATAGTGGTTGAGTAACTACAGCCAGTGCAAGGCAGTCTTAAACAGATTTAATTAACAGAGACAATGAAGGACAACAGCGGAACCAGCAAGAAGTTACTTCCTTCTTACCTTAGGTCTTTTCTTAATAGAGCTTTGGATAACTGCAGAAGCCCATGGTTATTGTCTGTCACCGAAGATGCACGGAAACAGCAATGGTATTAACAGTGCTGTCTGTTTAGACTTTTCCTTGTAGTTCATGTTTCTAGAGATTAATTTGAAGGGATTCCTGGTGTCAAACCATTAGTCTAATAAGGAGGGTGAGGCCAACATGATATAAGCACTATGTCTTCCGATATCTTGGCATTTGGTGGGGGTGATTGTTACCTTTCTTCAGGGCTTTCTGTGTAGTCACACAGTTGAGCTGAGGACAAGATTGAGTATTTTAATAAAGCCTCAACTAGTGCTAAGTGCAATGTGATGTGATCACTTAAAGAATTATCACTTCTCATGCAGGGTAAGATGAGTGTCCTGGAGTAATTTGTTTTCAGCAGTATCTTTACTTGTTTGTAATTGCTTTATTTCAATGGCATCTTATTATTTCTGCTTATGTTGCACATTGTTTTTGTTGTTGTTTTTTGTTTCCCAAATTCTTTTTTTATTATTGGATTGTTTTTTTCTTTCACTGGGTTACAAGTTAAATTTCACAATTGTATTATTTATAAATAATAAAGATTGGAAAGTTCAAAGAAATTTGAATAATATAGTTGATGATTGTTATCTTCCGCTATGGGTGTAACTCTTTCCAAATAAATTTTATATACTCAAACATTTGTAGTACTGCCCAATTAAATCCTATATATTGAGGTATCTGATGCATACTAGCGTTGTTTTTTAAATGCCAAATGGCATTTTATATCATCATAGTGAATACATTGTGTTATTCTATTTATTTACTTTTTATTACTTACATTTCAAATGTTGTCCTCCTTCTTAGTCCCCCCTCCATAAACATCCCAACCCATTCTTCTTCCCCTTCACCTCTAAGAGGGTGCTCCCCCACCCACTCACCTACTCTCACATCACCCATTTAGCATCCTTCTCTGGGGCAGCAAGCCTCCACAGGACCAAGCACATCCCTCCCACTGAGGCCAGACAAGACAGTTCTCTGCTACATATGTATGCTCTTTGGTTCTTGACTTAGTCCCTGGGAGCTCTGAGAAGTCCAGTTAGTTGATACTTTTGTCATTCCTATGGGGTTGCAATCCTCTTCAGTTCCTTCAGTCCTTCCCATAAGATAGGGGAAACAGGCTGCAGCAGTGTTGTCCTTTTTAATTATTATTTTCATCTTCATTTTATATTACTACTTAAAACCTGCTGATGGATTGATATAAGGTTAAAAGAAATCTTAGCATCTTAACCTATTAGAAATACTTCATATGGGTCATATACATACATTTTCTACTCTACTTGTGCTCCTTAAACAAAATACCTGAAACCACATAACACACACACACACACACAACACGTGTCATTTTATCTTTTGGTTTTGCTGAATGAAATTTCAAGCTAGGACCTCATTTTCTTGGCCTCTGGTGAGAGCCTCTGGCTATATGTTAGATGGTTTTATGGGAAAAGTGGAGTATAAGAAAGAAAAGCAGGGGGAATGGAGGAAGAGAAGGTAAGAAAGAAGTAAGAGAGGGAACAAGGAAAAAGAAAATATGAAGAGATTGTGGTGGAGAAGAAGAAAGAAATGGGAGGGAAGAGGGAAAGAGAAAAGAGCAAAGAACTGAAGGACACAGAGCCTGAAGACCATACATTCTCTCTCTCTTTCCCTGTCACTCTCCCTCTCTCCCCATGTTAATAGTAAAATAATGACATCTCTCTTAAATTAAAATGTAAATAAGGAAGAAAAAGCAAAATATCACTTCATTTTACCATGCCTTCTTGAGCAATATTAAAATATGCCAGAAAACAATGCTATTCTAAGGCCAAATTTCTTTGATCTAAGCTGAATGTTAATATCAAACAAGAAAATTTTAAACAGAAATCAAACATGATTGATTTCAAAGATATGTCATATCTAAGGGATGCAAATGTAGGCAGAGGTGAAAAAATTGAGAGGTCTTTTAGTTCAGGTTTGTCTGTTTTGAAACAAATCTGAACTGGCTCTGACCATCTATGCAGGAGTAGACCATGCATACATGAGAGCGAAAGGCTTGGACAGGATTGTGGGTGGGTCCTGATGAAACTTAGTGAAACCTTACTATGCAGACAGTTAATTCTACTGTATGTATAACTTCACAGTGAGCTTTTATAAGCAGAAGTTAGACTCTAGAGAAACAAATAACCCTATTAAAAATGGGTTACAGAGCTAAACAAAGAATTCTCAACTGAGGAATACCAAATGGCTGAGAAGCACCTAAAAAAATATTCAACATCCTTATTCATCAGAGAAATGCAAATCAAAACAACCCTGAGATTCCACCTCACACCAGTCAGAAAGGCTGAGATCAAAAATTCAGGTGACAGCAGATGCTGGCGATGATGTGGTGAAAAAGAAACACTCCTTCATTGCTGGTGAGATTGCAAGCTTGTACAACCACTCTGGAAATCAGTTTGGTGGTTCCTCAGAAAAATTGGACATAGTAATACCTGCAGACCCAGCAATACCTTTCCTGGGCATATATCCAGAAGATGCTCCAACATGTAATAAGAACACATGCTCCACTATGTTCATAGCAGCCTTATTTATAATAGACAGAAGCTGGAAAGAACCCAGATGTCCCTCAGCAGAGGAATGGATACAGAAAATGTGGTACATTTACACAATGGAGTACTACTTGGCTATTAAAAACAATGAATTCAGGAAAGTTGTAGGCAAATTGATGAATCTGAAGTATATTATCCTGAGTGAGGTAACCCAATCACAAAAGAACAAACACGATATGCACTCACTGACAAGTGAATATTAGCCCAGAAGCTCAGAAGCTCGGAATACCCAAGATACAATTCACAAACTACATGAAACTCAAGAAGAAGAAAGACTATAATGTGGATACTTCTAACCATCTTAGAAGCAGGGAACAAAATTCCCATGGAGTCAGTTACAGAGACAAAGTTTGGAGCTGAGACAGAAGAAAGGACCACCCAGAGACTGCCTCACCTGGGGATCTATCACATTTACAGAAACCCAGACACTGTTGTGGATGTCAACAAGTGCTTGCTGAAAGGAGCCTGATAAAGCTGTCTCCTGAGAGGCTCTGCCAGTGCCTAAAAAATACAGAAGTGAATGCTTACAGCCATCCATTGGACTAAGCATAGGGTCCCCAATGAAAGAGGTAGAGAAAGGACCCAAGGAGCTGAAGGGGTTTGCAGCCCCATAGGAGGAGCAAATATATGAACTAAACAGTATCCCCAGAGCTCCCAGGGTCTAAACCACCAAAGAGCACACATGGTAGGACTCATGGCTCCAGTTGCATATGCAGCAAAGGATGGCCTAGTCAGACATCAATGGGAGGAGAGACCCTTGGCTTATGAAGGCTCTATGCCCCAGTGTTGGGGAATGCCAGGGCCAGGAAGAAGGCGTGGGTGGGTTGGTGAACTGGGAGAAGGGGAATGTGATAGGAGACAGTGATTTTTGGAGGGGAAACCAGGAAGGAGGATAACATTTGAAATGTAAATAAAGAAAATATCCAATAAAAAGAAAAAAAATTGGGTTAATAACAAAAATAATAGAAAGAATTAAACAGTTTAAGAGTGGTAGATATACATTAATTGATTAGGGTAGTGGTGGTGTCGAATTACTTATTAGGCAGAGGCATATGGAGTCTAAGGCCAGCCTGGTTTACAGAGTGGCTATACAGAGAGAGATCACAACCTCTATTTCCTCATTAGTGGTAGACAATATATGGCCTCTCACAGTAACATGACGGAGTTGCAGAGCCTCTTGGTCAGTATTCCTTGTGCCCATTTAACTAAAACCAGGCAATGCATGCAAAGCTACTGCTTCTTTATGTATTCCTTAGACTATGAACAAATACCCTGTAGTTTACTTTGTAAAAGTTTACATCGGGGAGGAGTTATTGCAATCAAGTCCAAGTCCCCTTCTCTGGTCAGACCGCACCGAATCCTCTTTACAGTCTCAGGGATATAGGGCTTGCACGCAGTTTCACGAATATGTTCTGGACAGAGAGTCCACTACCTTCTCAAACTACATATCGTTTTATTATTCCTAGATGGTTTTCAACATGGGGAACTGCTTTCCCATATATCAGTTCGGTGAGGGCTCTTTGATGTCCCAGAGCCTGAACACCAGTGTTTGAATATAATTTTCCTAAGTCTCTAAAAGGGAAAAGAAGCTCCCACTGTGTGTCTGTGATTTAAGTATCCCCTAGGTTACTGGCAAGATGTTCCTCTTACGATTTAAAAGCCTCTTGGACTCTCTAAAGCATAGCCAAATGGCTCCGACTGAAGCTTTGATTTTTAATCAAGGTTTTCTATTATTGACTTCAAATAACAACAATATGATCCCCATCAATCACTAACAGCCTTCTGGTGATGGGAATCCAAGGATTACTGTGGTTTCCTTTTCTATGTCTGTTTTTACCTTATACTCCACTGGAGGTCTGTAAGATCAATATTGGAGCCACTGTTTGTGTAAACTGAGTGCCCTATGTGTTGCTTCAGTTTTCTGGTTTTGCTGTTCTGTTTAATGTGGGACCTGCTGTACAAACACTCTGTTTTTGCAGGAGGATGTTACATTATGAAAGCCAGACCACCTCTTCTGACCATAGGGATGTGGGGCTTCATTATACAAAGTGATCAGTCCAGTTTCCTTCCACTTGGGGGAAGTCATGTGGCTTTCCTGTGCCTTATTTTGCTAGAGAAATAAGACTCTTCAGAATTTCAATGGCAAGCATGTAAAAGACTTGGATTAATCTGAATTAGAAAAGTAAACTGTTCATTCTTAAAGATACCAATTAAACACAAGCATTTAGATTCTTGAACTAGAAGGTAAAATTGACACCCTCATTGCTTTGATGAGTCTTGTATCACCAAAAGTAAAAAATGCCAATCGTTACATTGAAAGTTATGAGTATACAGATATATATAATTTACTCAAGTATCTTATCTATGTATGCAGTATAAAATCATTTGACATAGGTAGTTAAAATTAATTAAGACAAGATACTATTTATTAGAGATAAAACTGGTATTACCTTTTGATTATTATGTCCATTAAATTTGCTCTGTCAAATTTCAGCTTTATATTACAATTTATGAATTCAATCCTGTAAGAGTTGAAGACTCTGAAATGTTATTTGAACTAGAAGTGTTCATATATAGTTCTAAATTTCATACTAATAAGCTTGTATTAATTGAAGTAACACTTCTACAAAAAACCATGTAAGTGCAAAAACTCAGTGCCTGGTACTCTGTGTGTGTCTCTGCGTCTCTGTCTCTGTCTGTCTGTCTGTCTGTTTGTCTGTCTGTCTGTCTGTCTGTCTGTCTGTCTCTCTCTCTCTCTCTCTCTCTCTCTCTGTGTGTGTGTGTGTGTATGTTTGTGTATGTGTGTGTGTGTGTGTGTGTTTGTGTATGTGTGTGTGTGTGTGTGTGTTTGTGTATGTGTGTCTGTCTTTTTGAGTTGTTGGTTAGTGTTGTCCCACTGACTTCCTGACAAACAAACATTACGCTATTACTATTGTTCCTGGTTACCCTCCAGAACTTGGTAGTAGGACCTAATTTCTGAAGATATAACAAGACTGAATTGTAGACATGGAGAAAGCAAGTTGGCATTGACTTGAATGCTTCTATTTATACTTCCAAGGGAAAAATAAACAAAAGCCTGTGAATCCTGTGGGATTCAATAACAAAACGCTATCAATATATGCTACTTGCTGCTGTAGTAGAACAGATTTTACAGAAATAACCAACCACATTATAAATTTTAATTGAATTTTAGCCCACTCTAAAAGTGAGAAGACATGTCTGATGCTACTAATGATGCTATAGCTGTCTTAGTCATAGAGAAGTACAAGAACCACTTGTTATTATTATGCTAAATTGGTATACTAATAAACTACTGCCTAAAGTCTTTATACCTATAGATTAGTAAATCTCTAAAGCTCATTAGGAAAAAATCTTTGTAGCAATTAATTTTGAGAACCACAGCTGGTCACCATGTAGCAGCGTGCACAGTGTTCAGCAAGTCTGAGGAAATCAGCATGCTCACTGGACAGCGTGCTGAAGCAAGGAACAGTCCATAAAAACAAACACTCCCCTATATACTCATAAGAACTTCACATGTGTTCAGATTTATACTTAACTTATTCTGAATCAAAATCTAGAAAGGCAATTTGAGGGAAAGGGTGGCTACAGTAGGGAGAAGTAGCCAGAGAAACACACATGAAGAAAAGAGACAGGTGGAGTGGAGAGAATTTTTTAAAAAATGGGATTGGCAAAATTTGATGTCCACACATTGGTTGATAACATCTGAAGACGTGGTAAGCTCTGTTCCATCCAATTTAGTGTAGCTATCACAACAAGAGAAAATAGCTCGCAGCATCACATGCCTGAGCAAAAAGGAGAACCAACTCAATTTTGAATTCCAGCCATGGCAATGTCTAGAAGACAGCTTGATACATTATCAGTGTAACATTAGGAAATAATCCTGACTTGAAATTAAGAATTAGCAGGGTGGAGTTTGGGATTCAGTTGATGGGTTAGGTATGGAATAAGTCACTGTTTTGGAGAGCATAAAATAATAAGAATGATATGAGAAATATATCTTGGCATATTTACATTTAAATAAAATGTATTTTGTAATTTGGTGAATAGGCAAACCAAAACCAAATGGTGGTGGTGTGAGAGATGGGCCAAAGCCAAACAGCCAAATATCTAAAGTAGGAGGAGGATGACTCTCAGCATCCTGAGGCAGGGTTTGATTAAAACAAGGGTAAACCAGTGTTTGCTGACCTGAATTTTGATGTTTATAACTGACATTTAAATTTTCCTTCTAGTGGCCACTTAGCTTTGCAGTATCAGTACCTCAATTGAATTTCCATATTCACAAAGGACAAGAGAAGATGAGGTATGTGACTTAAAGTTACACATGTCTCCTACCTCTCCACCCCACTTCAGTGTTTGCTTTCTAGAAGGCACAGTAACACAGATTAGAAAATCAAGGCAAGTAAGTCAACATATCCCAGACATTGAAAAAAAAAAGAATATCAAAGAAGTTTCTTTCTGGCAAGGTTCCGAGTAAGAGCTGCAGATGTTGTTTAGTGGGAACAGAGACAGTTCAAAGAGAACTAGTCTGGGTGGAAGCTAAATTCAGTTTTATTCTGTTTGTTCATAACCTGTGAGGGCAGAGGTGTTTTTCTACCTGATTCCAATTTACCTTCATGTTATGTTTTTACGTTTCTCTAAGGAAAAATGGTCTTATTTTACTCGTTCACTCACAAACCTGTCTCCAGAATCTGCCATGTACCGTGCACTGCTCTCGGCCCAAGGGGTGAGAACAGAGTCAATGAGACGATTCCTTAATTGCCCTAGTACAAACTCTTACAAAGAGAAGCAGAAATCAGCATTTAATGCCTGCGTGCTAAGTGTCACTGGAGTATCTTGGCAGTCCCAGCACCTAGGAAGCTGGAATAGGATGACAAGTTTGAGTTCAAAGGCAACCTGAGCTAGAAGTCAAGACCTTGCCTCGATCACCAATAACCACGTGTAAACTTCACATGCAGCACCGTTTAAATACCAATAGTCATGACAAGTGAAATCAGATGTTTTATTAGAAAAGCAAAATGAAGACCGGGAGCTTGCTAGCAGCTATGGTGAAGGTTACTAGATCCAACAGGAGATGGTCTGTGCTGGAAGCCCAACACTGAAAGGGGAAGGAAGGAGAACCCTGGGCTTCCTTGGCCAGCTAGCCTAGGTAATTCCTGAGCCACAGTTTATAGTTTAGCTCATGGCAACTTCTGACCTCCCCATGTAAGCAGAGACTCAGCAGTGCCCCCCACACCCTGTCACCATGAGCACATAATCAAATGGGTGAAACTCACTCACTCCTTAATCATTTTATGTTTATACAAGGGGCTTTCTCTTATCTATGTATTTCTTCACGCTCCCAGGAAAACCTATAACACCATCTGTGTTTTCTATGATAATCTCAGGCACATGTTTAAAAAATCTTCACTATGGATTGCCTCTGAAAAAAGGTGTCCGAGAGAATGAGGGGAAGCCATTTTAGGATTTGGATTAAAAAAAAAAAAAAAAAAAAAAAGGTGTCCTGAATTGGTCAGGCTTCAGAATGAAATAGCCTGTGAATATTCAATCTGAGGCTCTAGTTGTTGCTTCTGAACCTGTTTCTTTAAACCTGGGGTAGAGAGGATGGCTGGCTACTGGTTACAGAGAAAGGGCTGTCTTGGCAAGGGGACAGACCCTAAGCAGAGTTCTTTTCATCTGTCTTCTAAATTAAAGTGAAGTTCAGCAGATACCTGGAGGAAAGAAATTAAATTGCAGATTTTGCAGTTTTGTTGTGCCTGCATGTTTCCAGTGTGGTGGTGAGAAGCCGGAGAAGCCCTTAAAAGCCTTTGTGCTTGGCACCTGCAGAAATCTAATTTCTGATGAATAGCGCTCTAATTGGGTCAATTATTCTATTATACTACATAAGAGTACTCCAAACTGCTGCTTCAGTAAAGAGGAGCTTCAGTCTCCCCCCTTGGTGTACAATCTGAACAGAACTCCGAATCCTGCATTTAATGTTTTCTATCCCAGGGCCTTTACGCTTTCGCTCTTCCTGTTCAGCTTATCCCGTGAGACAGCTGAATTAAAATGGCACGCCACTTCTCCTAGACCACGGGTAAGATAATAAGGCATCTTACTTTCATCACCATAAAAATGTTTCTTCTGTGTTTTCAGCTGTTTGTTGAGGTACATTAATTCGTTTCTTTCAAGAGGACTTTTTATTATTATTATATATGGGGCCCACATAGGGAAGGGAAAATTTCGCATTTTTCTTTGTTGCTTGTATAACATATTTCACACATGCCAGCATTTAGTTTCATCTCCCTGATACGATCATTGCACCAAGTTCTTGTACATATACTCTCCTGCAACATGCTAGTTAGAGAGGACAGTTTTGAAGCTGACGTATGGAGGCACTTAGAGACTCATTATTTTAATGAGGTTTATTTCATAGACATTTCCCTTATGTTAAATGTTCTTTGTAACTTTAAACAGAAGGTTCATTAATTAGTGTGAACACGTTCACTCATAAGTTGGTCTGTGGCTCAAATTTTGTTTGTGAGAGAATGAAATGATGCTGTTAATTGCCATATATTAAATCTACAATTGTAACATTGTATCTTGTGAGAAAAGCTTTTGTTCCCTTTTGTGAAGCCACAAAAAGTATCATCCTGGACTCTGTAAGATGTTGGAGAGGCACTTGTTACTTCAAAGATATACAACTCAATAACGTATTTAAAGATAAGCTTTATATAAAAGTCGAAGCTTTGTGTATATCACATACTAACGATATAAAATTAAATATCTCTTTTTTTGTTTGAGCTATGTAAGGACTTTTCTCTTAGGAGATAACAAAGTGGTGAAATCTGAGGAAGGCTTGGTCCTCATTTTCAGAGTTTTTTTCTTTATTTCAGGGCTTCAAAGGAGTGATAAAAGTTTATGTGCTTAATTATAACTTGATATATTGCGGAGTAAGTGTTGCCAAGTTACAAAGAAATATAATCTACTATATAAGCAAACTGAAAGAGAAAAAGCACATAGTCATCTTCTTAGATGCAGAAAAGGCCTTTGGCAAAATCCAACACACTTTCAGGATAGAATTTCTGGAGGGATCAGGTATACAAAGGAGATGCCTCAACATAATAAAGATAGCTTACAGCAAGTCTACAGCCAAAATGAACTTAAAAGAGAGGAAGGAACTCAAAGCAATTCCACTAAAATCAGGAATGAGACAAGGTTGTTCCATATCTATTCAATTTAGTACTTGAAGACTTAACTAGACCAGCAATAAGACAACCCAAGGACCTAGCCTTATATATAATAGCCAGAAGCTGGAAAGAACCCAGATGTCTTTCAACAGAGGAATGTATACAGAAAATATTCATTTACACATTGGAGTACCATTCAGCTATTAAAAACAATGAATTCATGAAATTCTTAGGCAAATGGATGGAACTAGAAAATATCATCCTGAGAGAGGTAACCCAATTCTCCCCCCCCCCAAAAAAAAGAAACACACATGTCATGCACTCACTGATAAGTGGATATTAGCCCAAAAGCTCAAAATACCCATGATCTAATTCACAGACTGCATGAAGCTCAAGAATAAGGAAGACCAAAGTGTGGGTGCTTCAGTCCTTCTTAGAAAGGGGAACAAAATACTCACTGGAGCAAATACAGAGACAAAGTGTGGAGCAGAGACTGAAGGAAGGACCATCCAGAGACTGCCCCACTTGGGGATCCATCAGTCACCAAAGCCTGACACTATTGTGGATGCCAACAAGTGCTTGCTGACAGGAGCCTGATGTACCTGTCAAGATCGAGGGGCTCTGCCAGAGCCTGACAAGTACAGAGGTTGATGCTCGCAGCCAACCATTGGACTGAGCAGGAGGTCCCCAATGGAGGATTAGAGAAAAGACTGAAGGGGTTTTCAACCCCATAGGAAGAACAACAATATTAACAGACCTCCAGAGCTCCCAGGGACTAAAAGACCAACCAAGGAAAACACATGGAGGGATCCAGACCCATGGCTCTAGCCCAATATGTAGCAGAGGATGAATTTGTTAGAGAGGGCCTTGGTCCTGTGAAGACTCAATGCTCCAGTGTAGGAGAATTTGTGGGTGTGGAGGCAGAAGTGGGTGGGTGGGGGAACACCCTCATAGAAGCAATTGAAGGGGAATGGGATAGGAGGTTTCAGGGGGAGGAGGGAAACCGAAAAAGTGGATAACATTTGAAATGTAAAAAAGAAAATATTCAATAAAAAATAACCATCGTTTAAAAAAAGATAGATATTGGAAAGAAAGAAGCCAAAACAACTCTTCATTTCTAGATGATATTACAGTATATATGAGTGACTCTAAAAATTCCATTGGGAAACTCTTTTAGCTGATAATCATTTTCAGCAAATAAGCTGGATACTAAATTAATTTACAAAAATCAGTACCATCATGTATACAAACAACGAGTGGACTGAGAAAGCAACAAAGGAACCAGTTTTCATCACATCAAATAATATAAAATAACTTGGGTTAACTATAATAATCAAGTAAATGTTTTACTCAGTAAAAACTTTAAGGCAATGAATAATCTATTAGATGATAGGAAGGTCTTCCATGTTCATGGATCGATCAGATTAATATGGGAAAAATAGTTTTTGTGCCATGAAATGTCCATGAACCACCAAAAGACCACCCATGAGACAAATTTGATGTAATCACATTAGGGTCTCTTTATTCTAGCATGAGCTTAGGCAAGACCACTGTCTCTGAGAGGTGAGAATCTGAGGGAGGCCCAAGCCCAGTTTTAGGCAAATATTTATAGAAGTGGGTATCTAGCCTGGTATACATAGGATTGGGGACGCCATTATGGCCTTTAACATAATTGTCTGGTACTGGGATCCAAACCACAAACTTAACTTTTACTCCTTTTCTGATTAGTGATTATTAGGAAGTGAAGGGTTAGAGTCAGGCTTGCAATCTGGGGGTGTAGATATTTTTGGAGAATAACCTAGAAACTCATGTTAGACACAGTTTTGTTGGGGGTGGGGTAGCCTGAAAACTGATGCTCAGTATCGGCCTATCACTTAACTTGAGTTCATCCTTAGGTCAGGTTCTCTAAGGTAGAGTCTGCACCTAAAAGACTTGGTCTCTCATAGTCATACTACTCAAAGCAATTTACAGATTCAATGTATCAAGTTCAATATTCTATTCAATAAAGATTCAATATCCATCAAAATCTCAACAGTACTCTCCTTAAAGCTTTAAAGAACAATTTTTAAAGATTTTGTTATTATTCCTTTGAAGACTGCTTACATTCTAATATAAGAGAGAAAGGGAATAGATCTTGTTAGGGGAGGAGGAACTGGGAAGTGTAGAGGGAGGAAAAACTCCAATCAGGAAATAGATAAGAAAAATCTTTTTTAAGTAAAGAGATAAAATACAATAAATATAAAATACTTTTTGTCAGATGGGGTTGTAGGTAAACGTGTGAGATATTATTTAGTGATTGATGTGGGATGGCCCAGTCCATTGTGGATGGATGGGGTTCAGCCATGGGCTGGTGAGTCCAGGTTCCACAGGAGAGCAGGCTGTGCAAGCCATGAGGATCAAGCCAAGAAGCTGCACCACTCCATGGCCTCTATATTGGTTCCTGCCTCCAGTTTTCAACCCTGTTTGAGATTCTGTCTTAACTTTCTTCAGTCACGGATTATGGATGTGGAAGCTTAAGCTTAATGCCCTCCCATCCAAAACAAAACAAAACAAAACAAACAAAACAAAACACTAAAGATCTGTTTGTGTGTGAGAGAACACAAAAATGAGTCTGGGTGTTTAACTTTCATAGTTTTCTAGAGCATAAGCCTTGTAATCTGAGAGCAGATTACAAAAATGATATACAGACACCAGTTGTGTATCTTTTCTCAGCTGTAACTTGGAACTTCCCATGCAGTACATTTATATTACTTTGTCTCTGCTGGCTCTGAAAACCATGACTCTATCAAAGAACATGCTTTGGTTGATTTACGATGAGTTAGAGAGAATAAAATTTAGCAATCAACTTTTTGCAACTTCTTTGGAGAGTTTTTGGAAGAAATTATGTGATTAGTTCTTTGTGGAATTCTTCCATCAATTTACACCAGAGAGGCAGTAATTTTTTGATTATTTTTCTCTCTAAAAGGAAAGAAAAGAAATCGAAAAGTTTTAATTTTAGCATTTTGCAACTATTTTTATTAAATGTTTAAGCAAATAATTTTTCTTGGGCTTTGAGATAGGTTCTGGTGATGGCTGGCCTTGCTGACATTGGATGACAACTGTTGGTTACAGTGTATTTTAGAACTGAACTCTGTTCTTTTGGTGTTGTGACACTCGGTTTTTTAATTCCTGAGCTGTCCTCCCCATCCTTGAAGTAAATTTAAATCTTTACATACTGGTCTCAGTATAGTGAATCATTTAGAATCATAGCAGTTGGTAGCAAATTCCTCTGTTAAAGATAAAATTAAGATCAAGAGAGGGTAATTCAGTCCTTCAAAATTCTATATCTAATAAGAGACTGTTTATCTCATCCAAGGGCAAAGCCTTAGTCCATTTTGACATTCTACCATGCTTCAGGCCCTGAGTCCTGTCCTAATATCATATCTGCTTATAGAATCACATGGTTCCAGGTTGTATCAATAAAATATTCTCTTTGAATATTCATTTCCAAAAACGTGGAAGCAGTGGCCTAGAGATTAACATTTTTTCTCATCATTTTTAAAGCTCAGGCTTCAATGTAACGTTGTTCCCAAAATAAGTGGAACAGACATGTCTTTGATCATGAAATATGTTTCTTTGAAGATATAAAGTCAGAGAAGGGTTGCCTCCTTCAGGCAAAGAACCTTCTTCCACAGTTTTGGATGTAACTGAGAAGATTGGGCCAAACATGCTGCTGGCATAAAATACTCACAGCTGGACTTCAAACGGTATCCTAAGTCAATCATTGCTCCTTCCTCCAGTCAGTCATTCTGTGAGAGAAGAAACTGTTGTACCCTGGGCGACTCTTAACCTCTCAGGTGAGGCCAGGGATGCAGACAATGATATAAAAGAGGTGGTAATTGAGACTAAAGGCGGCATAAGACTAAAGTGAAGTACAGAATGGAGAGGGTGACCTCCACCAAGTATTCTCCTTTCATTTTCATCTGACAGTACATGAGGACTGTCAACAAATCTACTCACATGTTTCCAATATGTAGTTACGGTGATAGATGCAAGGATATGAGCACTATACAATTAATGACTAGCTAACCCATTCTGCCAGGTCCTTTGACATGAGCACTCTCTACCCTCAAGGTTCTCTTGTTTTCTCTTATAAAGTCCCCAGAATCTTTTCCACCCTCTCTATCATCTTTCTTAATTCAGAGACAGAGAGAACAGTTATCCCCTAGGGAAAGTTTCTTTTTTTCCCCCCATTTTACATCATATTATTGTTTGAAAGTAAACAAAACTTCTCTTGCCATTTTGGTTTTTCAAGGTTTATGTTCATAGGGAAAAAAAACTCCTTCTTACTTTTAACTTTTGTGTACCTATTTGTACAACTCTTGTCTATCTCGACAGCCATCGTCTTTCTTTGGATGGGAAAGTAAGAGAAGACAGCATTAGGTATGCAATAATATGCTGAGGCAAGGAGATTTCCCCCAGGGCCTAAGAAAATGGTTTAAAGGATAAATAACGTTCATGAACAGAAGAATATTTGGTATCCTGCCTCAAATCCTCTCTCTCTCTCTCTCTCTCTCTCTCTCTCTCTCTCTCTCTCTTTTGCCAAGTACCCACTGTCTGAGTCTTTCTCAAGGGATAGAGGAGTTTTCTTAACTCATAGTCTGGTTCCTGTGATTTTTATTTATGATCATGAAAAGAACATCCAAGCAATACAAGAATGAAGCCAAATACTAAGCGTATTTACTTGCAGGCTTACAAAACCAATCCTAGGAGATGGTCTGAATGCTTCACAGAGTTCCCATAAGGTGGCATTCTGAAAATCTATGGGCCCTTTTTTTTCCATTTCTGTTTTACCTTCCTGTTTCTTACTCAAGACTTCTACAGCTAAATACCTCTTTGAGATTTTGGAAGAAGTTATGCCAAATCAAATGCCAAAACGTATCCCCCTATCTTTATTTGATAATTATTAATTCCTTTATTTAATTAGTTATTTAGTTATCAGATTCTATTTTATTCCCCAAAACCTCCTCCATTGTTATGGTTTTACTTTTCTCTTTACTGACTATTGTCTTATTGAAAGACTTAAGATGAGACAATAAGTGGAAAAAGCAGAGGGAACTCCATACACAAGGGGAATTTTTCTTTAATCCTCACTACCCCAAAAACTTTTACTGCTTTTCTATATTTTCTTGTGTCTCAGAGATTCAATATACATTGTCTGTTGAAATCGTTTGACTCCAACCTCATTCACTTTAAAATCTTACTTTCCCTTATTTTCTCATTTTAATTTCATTTTTCAGCATTACTTTATTTATATTATTATTTACTTTTATTGCTACACAAAATGGTAGATTTAATTACAATTTGCTAGCATATTTATCTATCCTCATTGTACTCTTTGTCATCTATCCACACCTAATGGTTCTCTTTCCCTCAATTAGTCCTCTTCTGATTTCATGTTCCATATATATGTAGCATATACATTATATATGAAATTATATATATTTATACATATGTATATTTGTATATAATATATATAGTGTATACATAGATTTATACATAATGCTATATATGTATATTTATACATTTTATATAATGTAAATAATATATGCTATATCTTTATACATAATTATATAATCTAGATTTCATTTGAGAGAAAACACGATAATTCTTTCTCTCCCATATCCTTTTTTGCTATCTTCTTGTTCTTGCTTTTAATTCCTGTCCTCCCCTTGCTTTCTTCTGAATTTTCACATCACATATATTTGTATCTAGATTAGCCATATGAAAGAAAATATGACAAGTTTTTAAAATCTGCCTTATTGCATTTGATGTAATAGTCTCCAGGTCTACCTATTTCCCTGAGAAAATGTAATTTCATTCTCAGCTCTGGACAAATAAAAGTGTGTTACATAGTTAGGATGCCTTTTTTCTTTATCCATTCATCTGTTGACAGACACCTAAGCTGATTCCATATATTGACTGTTATGAGTACTGCTCTAATAAACATGAATGTGCAGGAACTGTGGGTATGTTGTTCTTAATTCCCTCAGGTGTGTATCAAAGACTGGTGTTGGATCATATATTTCCAATATTAGTTTATTGAGAGACATTCTTACTTACTCCCTATCTCACACATGATCTCACAGAACTTTGTAGCATCTGATGGTTTCCTTAACCACATATTTTGGTACACTGACCTTTTTAAACTATTTACCGCTGCTGATATCACACCTAATAACCTGCCTTTATATTTTTCTTTATTTTGGTGCTTTCAAAATACTCTATTCAGGATTTCAATTCCTCTAATATTTTTATTCCAATGTTATGAGTTTTATTCGTAAATTGTAGTTCCTTAACTGAACTGGAAAATCTTATCTTTCTTTCCTTATTCACCTGAGCACTTCTCCTGATATCTGAAAACACTGCCATTGTCCCTGCTCTTCAGTCTATTTTGCAATCTTCTTCCACTTTCCTTTCTGGGTACCTTCTCGATGCTCACTGTAGTTCTGAAATGTTGTTGTCTTCCAATCCCATTGTCCTCTGTACTTCTGTTACCATTTTTTTTTTTTGACATATACCTCACGTTTATTTTCCTAATTTCAATTTATTCCACTATAGTCATTCTTCACAGTGCTCTACAGATTACCAATGCAACCTATCAAGTATGGAAGGATGGTTTTCTTATGTTTACGTCACCAAACGTAGTATGACTTTCTTATGTCTGTGTTTTTCTTTCTAGATAAATTTTGAGTCATAGATACTGCAATTAAAAACCAGTTGATTCCTTCATTATGCATGATCACCAAATGCTTGTGGGTATTTAAATATTATTTACTTATAGAAAAATGTGTTTTGATACTTTATCTTTTATTATTAGAGTTACTTTCAAATTAGTTCACATTCACATTTTTATATGCAGTATAAGAGACTGAGAAAGATGGCCTTTAAAATACCTATTGGGTTTTTGTTTGTTTGTTTGTCTTATGTGAAATGTAGTGTGAGCTGTTGAAGATTTCCTAAGATATGGATGCAGTAAGGAAAAAGAACACTTCACCTGAAGAAGTGTTGGACCAGACTCAAGCATTTTCTGTTATTTAGATTCCTCCAAGCAGAGATGTTAGCAGGTAAACAAGCGCAGTACTTGTTAACTTCTGATTTTTCTCCCACCCTGTTGTAGTTAGTAAGGCGCATGATGCTCCTTCCTTGATGCTTTATCATATAACTGCAGATTTGCTAAGATAAGCAACCTTAAATGATGTTGTTATTAGTTTTTTACTTATATATGCATTTGAGTTACTTACTTTTGGATGAGCATTAAAAATGATAGAAGATACATTAGAATATTCACTATTTAGAAACATTTTATGACTTTAGATATATTATCATAGTTTGATGAATATTTGGGATGTTGCAATATCACTTGGATAGCTGAGAAGTTTTTCTGACTCTAGCATACTATCTGAAAAATTTATGTATCTATATCACAATTTTTTATTATGTCTGTATGGATAAGTAAGATAAGTACTTATAAATAATTCCCAACTGTGAAGTTTATCACTTTTATATTACATTGTTTTTCCATAGATTTATACATTTTGGTAAGACATAATTTCAACTGTAGCATAATTATTTTATCATCAATTTACTCAATGATTATTTTATACTTAAATAATATACTGTCTCTTCTACAAAGTTGCTATAGGAAAGATTTGCATACTATGCATTACTATGAGAGATACAAAAAAGATTTTTTAATAAATGTCTTAAAGACCTAAAACCAAACATTAATAATGTAATTACTTTCCTAAGAATACAGAATATATTTTTATCTAAAAAGTGTGTAAGAAGTTAACCTGAAAAGGTGTAAATGGAATGTATAGATATTCATGCTACATTCCTTCTAGTGTCTCACATCTGAGCCTTTATATTGGGTTATAAAACTAGATGAGAGGTTTATAAAAATAAAAAGATTAATTCAACAATGATCAAGACAGCTAAGTTAAGCAAAAAGGCAAGCCATGTTTAATCACAGGGAGAAATATTTTTCAAGAAAGATTTGTTTAGCTTCTGTCATCCTATTATATGTATCATCATTCTGGCTTCAGATCAGGTTTATGTAGGAGGGGAGTGAGAAGCAGGTTTGGAGAAAGTTATTTGTCTATCAAATGGTTTAGAGCTACTCTGATTATACACAGACACACAGATACACAGAAACACACACAGTCAGGCACAGAGACAGGGACACACACACACACACACACAAACACACACACATGGACACACACACACACTTAAATGTGAATACTTTCTCTATTGAGCTATAGGGTCATCTTTACAGAGACTTAATATTTGGGGTGCACAAATATCTTCTTAAAGCACCAAAATATGAAAGATAGCTTGCATAAAATCTAGCAGAACCCCACAATTTCATACTCACATTTAATATAAACCACAGGATCACAGAAAACCATTGTTTTCAATGAGATATTATCAGGGGAAATCCAAGGAAAATACCAGCTAAAACCATTCATATTATTAGAAAGTTAAGTTAATAGACATGGAAACTATTGCTTAGATGTAAATGTATGTTTCTAACATTTTCAGTCTTTTTTCTTTTTTAATTAGGCTTTGCAACACAATTAACTTTCTCAGGGGTAAAATCAAATCCAGTTTTCAGTATAGAAAATGTTTGATTTTGATGCTGGACAGAAATGAACATTTTTAAATTTTAAATATCCCCATGTATGTGATTATAATTCAAAGCATGGTCTTAGCCTCTGGAAATTATATTAAAATGAGGATTCTCATTTCAACTGGTAAAGTGAATACTTTGCATAACATACATTGCTCCAGGAACCAGTTATACTTTTTTGGGTGTTATTATTGCTGAATGAATGTGTTCTTATTTTTGCTAACTAAGCCACATTTATTTCAAAACAGACATTTTCATGTGAGAAAAAAGTTCACTTTGATATAAGAAGATGTTCTTAAATAAACAAATAAGTAGGAAATAAAAAACGTATGAAGGTGCACATGAAGAAAAAGGAAAGAAAGAAAAAGTCTTAGGTTTTAAGGCCAAATTTAGACTTCAAAAACTATGAGACTGGTCAAACAGTATAACCCAAAGTTTAAGCATATCAGCTATTGATGAAGTCAAAGTCTTTGGGGTTTGCATCCCTGCAAAGAATAATTTTATTTCAATCATAGATTTTCCATTTATTTTGTGTTGCTTCATGTGGCTGCTCTTTCATAAGCTCTGCCTCCTCCAATATATCCATTTGATCCCCTTTGTTCCCATAATGTCAAAGCAAGTGCAGAATTAAAAGTACTTTAAAATATTCTTTTCAGTTTTATGTGATGAATCCTTATTAGCTTCAACTCAAAGTCCTGGTAGATTCACCAATCCTTTTAATGCTGGAATTTGTGGGACATAATTTTTTTTCTAAATCTCACTGGCCTTTCTCTTTATTTCCTTTCTCCCTTCCATCTTTCTGTTTGCTATCTGTCAGACTGCAATCCCTCTGGTTGGCTACCCTTCTGTCTCCTGTCTCTCTGTCTGCCTTCTTTTTTTTTTTTTATCCTTCTCTATCACTCACCTTCACTCTTTCCAATATCCAGTTTTGGTACAGCTACTGAAACCTACACTAGTAGAATTCACTGCTTTTCTTGTAGAGGAGTAGATAACAGACCCTGCCCTCAAATCTGACATTGTAGAACATGCATTTCTTTTCTTTTTCTCTAGTTCTTAGTCTAAGCAAGCAAGCAAGCAAGCAAACAAACAAACAAAAGAAACCCAAGCAAACCCATGTTTATCTGTCCTAAAACAGGAATGTTACTGTTTAAGCAAAGTAAAGCTTTTGAACCTGAAGCAGTATAACTCTCAGTATAAATGAATTCAGGATTCTGAAAATTGCTAATTTTCTAATTAATCTATTATTTGTGATGTTTGGGACATAACATAGTGTATGTCATCTATCAACTAGAAAGGACTAAAATGCACAATGAGCTGAGACATATATGCCTTCTATTCTCTACAGTTAATTCAAGTTTATAATTTATTCATAATTAAAAGATAGTTATAAAAGTGACTCAAAATAATTATTTATAAGGTGGTCCATATATACTATGTAATTGATCTCTTGATTACTCTTGAGGAAACAAATTTATTCAGTATCTGAATATCAGTAGGGAAAGACTCGTATTGACTGGAACCAAGTGGAATGTATCTTAGAAAGAAGTAATTGAAGATTACAGATAACAACAGAAATAGGAATGGGATTTTTATCTCTCTTTTAAGTTGACAGAGTAAAGTCCATGTTAAAAAAAAACGCAAAAGGAAATGGAAAATAATATGTAAATAAAAGTAAAATTCTGAGAATCAGAAATAAAAGCATTATTGTATCTGGGATATAAGAACGGCTTCGCTGAAGAGGTGCTGCTCAAGACCCATGACCTGGAAACTAGTGAATACATGGTAACTGAGAAGAGGTAAAGCTAGGTCAAACCAGACTGAAGGAGATATAAATGCAAAATAAAGACGATAGGAAGAGCAGGCTGATGAAATTTTCTAGGTTATAAATTATATTTGGTCTTATAAATATATGTGACTCTGCATATATGTATCCATATGTAGGTTATTGATATGTCTTAATCAGATGGGTCCATGTTGGAAACCATAAATTTATTCCTTCTAGTTTGAGTGGAAAAATAATTAATGAGGTGAATGATCAATTATCTCATAGCACTGTTGGAAAGCCTGGTAGGTGCTCTATGCTAGGCCCCAGAGCATGTGGGAAGCAGCAAGACTAAGGTGCAATATTTATATTTTGGCATAACCTGAAGCATTCATGTCTAAGGAGCTGCCGTTGTAGTTTGGCAACAAAAGAGGAATTGACTATTCAGTAGTGGCTCTTCCAACATGACAACATGGCAGCTTTCTCTAATTTTACTAGGTTCCATTTCCTACCATTTAATATTATTTCTTCATTCCATGTCCTGAAATGGTATCTAAGTTGTATATAGAGACTCAGCTGCAAGGCAAATTCAAACATTAATGCTTTCTTTTATATGAAATCATAGTAGAAATGGTTAACAAGAGTTACTGAGTCAATATGACAAACACTTAGAGATCTAGAGAGCAAGGACAATGTTAAACTTTGCTAAGCACTCACTGTAAAGCCATCAATGTCATCTTCTAACTAAAGAAGGAGTATATTAAAGACTGGCTTTGTTAAAACTTATTTGGTAGATTGCCAAGGACTGGACTCAGTCAATCCCTCAACTCTCAGAAGAATAAGGGTTCCAGTACTCAGGTAGGCAAGGAGTAGGTGAAAAGTGACAAACAAACACTGACACAGAGAGAGTGCAGTATCTGAATGTAATTTCTTAAAGTGAGCATCAGACATATATTACAAAAGAAAACAAAGAAGTTAGGTGACACATCAGCCAAGGTAAATTGAAGTTATCTTATGCATAATGACACAAAATTGAGAAATGCATACATAAATACTGGCAGGAACCAGGCAGTTGTTACAACTGAGATAAAAGGCAGCCCTTTCTAAAGTCAGCCATTCTAGGAGCCAAGTGAGGATTTCACACCCTAGTCACAATTTATGCTCTTCCTCTGAGCCTGGTGAAAGCTTGCACCAGGGGGTTCTTCTCTTGCTAACCTTTTCATGAATAATGCAATACTCTAGTTCCTCTTTAAACTACAACCCTCCTTCTTCCTAGACCATTGTAAATTCCTGCATATGAGAGTGACTCAGCTACAATTCTAAGATTACTTTGTTGAACTAGCCCTGAAATTTCTAGCTCCTATTCAGCAAACTGCAATGCCTGATTTCTAACTATCAACACTGGAGGCATTTCGTCTGAATGAGTAACATTCTTATAAAATTCCAAGCCCAGGGTCAGCTCAACGACTGCCTAGGATACTGGTGGAGGCCAGGAAGTGATGTTCAATCTAACTTAGCTCTTTGTAAAATCATTCCTTGGGGGCACCTATAATAAAGCAATACTGAAAGAAAGCACACAGAACTGTTCACCAACTGACCCAAGGACAAGTTTGGAGCATTGGTACTACAGGATGCCAAGGCTACAGGAGACCAGTTTCCATGAAACGTTTTGCCTCAGGACTGCATCCAAACTTTTGGGCTTGTCATGCAGTTTCTACTGGAGTGGGTGTGGCAGTAGATTAATAAAATTATATTTTAAATAATTTCATCTTTATGTTTAAAATAAGTGATACTATGTTTAAAGTAAGTGATACAGATATATGGCAAATGATTAGGTGACATGGTATTATAGGTATAGCATATAGGTAAAATGTATATGTATTAGTACATATATTTATGTTATAAATATTATAATATATACCTATAATATAAATATAACCATAATTCTAGGGAAATCATAGGCAAGAACCTTTGGTTTTATTTTGACTGTATTTAAGAGATAATTGACTCAGGCAGGGGAGGAGATGTCTAAGTAAGACAAAAGCAAAGAAGTGGTGAAAATGGCCAGTGAAATAGCTCAACAAATGAAAGCAAGCACTTTCCCTGCTGATCACTTAAGTTCAGTACTTAGAACCAAAGTGAAAGCCAGATGACCTCTGCTGAATGTTTCTCTCTGAATTCACACAAATACATACATGCACATGTGCATGTGTAATCATGTACATGCTCACTCACACACACACCAAAGAAAGAAAGAAAGAAACAAACAAACAAACAAACAAACAAACAAATCATACCTCCAAATGGGATGGTGGAAGTAGTGATGATGATGATAGTAACAACACTTTAAGGAACATGAAAAAACAGGTAGCCAAGGGAAGAAAATGTTAGACCACCTGTATTTTGCAGTTAGAATGAATAAAGGGAAAAATAAAAGGCAAGATAAAGAGCACAGATATTGAGAGAAAACTGGAGGCTGAGGTGTGGGAGAGAGAGAGAGAGAGAGAGAGAGAGAGAGAGAGAGAGAGAGAGAGAGAGAGAGAGAGAGAGAGAGATTTGTGGGAAGCGGGTGTGGCCGTGTCTGCAGCCTTGTGAGCCAAGATGGCACCCTGGTTCATTGCCAAGCCTCCCATGATTCCCTGCTTGATTACCAAAAACCTGATTATGCACACCTGAGTGATTACGTGCTATTCGCCTGACATATAGCATCATACAGCATGATATTGAGTCACTGGCCTATCAAGACCCACCCTGTGTGCATGGCTCATGTATAGAGCTTGCTAAATGCTGATTGGATGATGAGTGATGAGGGTGGAAGGGGATAAACTGGGTGATCCCAGAATAAAGTTGAAGCAGCTGAGAAGCAGAGAGGAGAGAAGCTGAACTGCTGTAGGGAGCTGGGGTGAGCTGGGGAGAGAATAAAGGAAGCTGCAGTGGGAGGCTGTGGAAGCTGCTCAAACCCTGCCTTGGCATAAGTGTCTTCTTTGCCTCACCTCTGTGGGACAGAGGTCGGGGGCATGCACACCAGAGATTCTTTATTTTAGCAGGAAATTTTCATTTCTTTTATCTCTACAGATGAAGTTAAGTCTTTCACTCACTAACTCGAATTTTGTTTCTAGCATGAGATAAGAGGCTGCTTTTGTATTGGCTTCTCTCCGCTTACGTATCCAATTATTTATTTACATCAATACAGAGTTATGGATATTTACCACACAGATCTGTCTACAGCTAAGTATGAAATAGTATATTTTATTGTTTACATTTTCAGTGTTTAGTCTTGGGCACTTTTCTGCATAGTTGATATACTCCATTTGTTTGCTTTTGAGGAATACATTACATTCCTCTGAGACTACTGGAAAAATGCAACATTTTCCCAACAGACTCCCAACTGGTTCATATTTCATTATCTATAATTTTCCTGTAGATTTTAATTTTGTTTATATTTTCTTTAATTTCTTTGAACATAGTTCATAAAGCAGCTTTAAAAAAATCCTTGCTTGCAAGCTCCATGTTCTTGATTGGTTTGATATTTGTCACTTTTGGCATTTTGCTTTCAAAACGTGATCAGGGATTCTAGTAGTTTTGAGGTACCAATATTTTCTCTTTTGAGATTATAATACTACTGTAACTTTTCTCTCTCCCTTTCCTCCCTCCAAATCCTCCATGGTATCCTACAGATTCATGAACTATTTTCTGTTAATTGTGATTGAATGCATATATGTATAGATGTATATTCTTAAATAAAACCTGTTCAGTCCCTATGTCACTTGTATGCATGTTTCAGAACAGAATGCCTGGCAGTGGATAATCAATAAGTATATACTTCTCTGGAGAAGACCTCAAGTCTTACATCAGCTTTTCTCAGTTGAATGTAAGTCTTTATTGCCAGTCTGTTTTAAAGTGTGTTTGGAACACAGTGAACAGCATGCTGGATGGTATCTAAATTCCATTCCACTCTTGGGAACTATTCATCATATGTTCTCATACCATTTTGTGGCATAATCTCACTTGCCTAAACTTAATTGGCCTACACGGTATTACTTATTTTGAATAGCTGCTATTATGTGATTGTTTGGTTCCTTAAGATTTATTATTAAAATCATAGTGCCTAAGGCATCAGGAAATGTAGACTTTGAAAGGTAATTTGATAGTGAAGCTAGGATCCTCATAAGATGTGATTAGTGAGTTTTTAGAATGAGAAAGGAGAAAGACCTGTGACCTAAGCTCTCCTGTAAGATTTGAGAACATATTTTTATATGTGAAGATATAGCTCTTATCAGACACACCAGTTACTTCAACTTTATCTCACCGACCAGTCTAAAACTATGAGGAACATGTATTTCTATTGCTTGTAAGCTTCTTAGTCTATGTCTCATCTAACTGGTTTGACAGAATAAAAGAGCAACTCCTTGATCCTCATTTCTCTTGATTGCTTTTATTTTGCAGGGGTGTGTGTGTGTGTGTGTGTGTGTGTGTGTGTGTGTGTGTGCTTGTGTGTATGTGTACCTGCTTGTGACTGTATGTGTATTCATATTGATGCATATGTATACCTGCGTGTAGAGGGAAGAGGTTGATACCAGGAGTCCTTTAGGATGACTCTGCTCTCTACCATGTTTCCTTGACAGCTGTCTTGATGAACTTGGAATTAATGAACTCTGACCAGACTGGATAGCCAGATTACTGCCAATTTTCCCGTTTCTGCCTTCCGTGCTGAGGGTACAGGTGGGTGTCATGCCCACAGAGACTTTTCCCTGCTGTTCTGCCATTTGGGATTCTAATTATTTATATGCTTATGAATTTGGAATTCTAATTCTCTCAGCATTAAATAATTTTTTGTATTTTTCTCATACAACTCCAGTTAAATAATTGGGTATTGTCTTAGTCAGAGTTTCTATTTCTGCACAAAACATCATGATCAAAAGCAAATTGCTGAGAAAATGATTTATTCAGCTTACATTTTTCCCCATTGCTGTTCATCACCAAAGGAAGTCAGAACTTGAACTCAAGCAGGTCAGGAAGCAGGAGCTGATACAGAGGCCATGGAGGGGTATGACTTACTGGCTTGCTTCCCCTGCCTTGCTCAGTTTGATCTCTTATAGAAGCCAAGACTACCAGGCCAGGGACAGTACCACCCACAGTGGAGTCTCCCACCCTTGATCACTAATTGAGGAAAAAGCCTTACAGCTGGATCTCATGGAGACATTTCCTTAGCTGAGACTCCATTCACTGTGATAACTCCAGCTTGTGTCAAGCTGACTCAAACAACAAACAAACAAACAAACAAACAAAAAAACAGCCAGTACAGGTATTTAGTCCATGCAGTTACCATTTCCATAGTTGTACAAATCAAAGTAAAATAACCAAATAACATTTTTGTCAATCATGATTTTTAGTTTTTTGTATTTCTTTTTCATTTTTCATTAAGTTTTCCAACTTTCCACTTCACCCTCCAGTTACAGTTCCTTTTCAGGTAAAGGTATTATTTGCCTAATTAAATAACATTTTTGGTTATTTCACTAAAGCAAAGAGGAAAGAAGGTTGGGCCTGTTTTACTGAGACAATGACTAACTTTGTACTTATCTCACTGTCTGTGAGCACCTGCCTTGGTTTTCTCTTTCTAGCTTCATTAACTTTCATGTAAATCTAAAATCTCTAATGAGGTATTTCTTGTAAATCCCTTGCAATAGTATCTATTAAATTGCAGGCCTGCCATATTATGCACTGATTCTATAGAGTGAAGTCTTTCAGAAGGACCAAATATGACATTGCTCAGCAATAGATACAATAGATTTGTCTAGTGTAGGTAATGGTCTTACAATTTTTCAGTAATTTGAGATACTTCTATAGTTCATTTTGTTAAATATTAACAACCATGATATAAGTATGGTTGGCATTCATTTTATAATCATAAAACTTCTGACTTTGTTTGAAATATAATTTTTTATGAAGGAAAGACATTGTTTCTTCCCTATAGATTTCTTCCCTTTTCACATCTTACAGTATTTTTCAGATTTTGCACTAACAGTGTATTTCCAAGCTTTGTTCTGCAACACACTAAGTAATTTCTCTTTCTCTCTTAGCACCAGGTAATTTCTAAAAGTCTTCTCAGCAACCTTTCTCCCAACTAGATGCAGTCCACTCTGCCTCCCCCATAAAATAGTGATAAATGAGCAGAGCGGTGACCTTTTATAATGAGAAACATCACGAGACTGCCTTTCTCGCAGTATTTCAAGAGCTCTTCCTCCTGAAAGATCATAAGGAGCTGCCTTTTATGTTCTCCTTGCTATGAAATTGTTCAGTTCTCAGATTTGTGTGCATCCTTTCATGTAGAGAACTAAAAAGATTAAAATTCACCATGTTCTATTAAGAAAATCAAAGGCTTTTGAAACCATTCATGTTTTATTTAAATGAACAGTCATATAAATAATGTGGTGCTATTTGATTTATTATATTTTTGAAGCCTTGGCCATATATGTACATATATCATACATATACATACATACACACACAAACATGTGCACACATGTCTCTGTGTGTGTTTGTGTGTGTGTATGTGTCTGTAGACTTCTGATTTGGAAAACATCAACCTAAATGCCTTAAGGGTTTAAGAACAATGTAAAGAATATTATAATGAATTGAGCCTTTGATCAAGTCAAATTTGTTTTGTTCCCACAACCATAAAAATAGTCATTATATTAAATCATTATTTAACTGTCTTTGCCAACACTAGCAGAAGTGAAGCATATGGAATTGGTGGTTTGAGTAGCCATCCAGACACCTGTTCTTTCTGGAAGGTCCTCTATTCTTCTTCCAATTATTTTGAGTCAATAAATACAGTAAATATTAAATTTTTCAAGGATAAAACTAGTTCCGCAATTTTCTTTAGTTATCATTTTAATAAGCTGTAGTTAAGTTTCTATGGGAGACAAGAGTGATAAGAACTACATAATTAGAAGAGATACTATATATTTGCTGGAGTTTCTGAAACTGGCAACTACAACCACATAGCTACATTAATAATCCTTGCTATAAGGTCAAGTGCTTCTGTACATAATACATGCACTGGAATCCTACAAACAAAGATTCAGAATCAGAATTAGACATTCTAATCAGAATTAGACAAAAATCAAAATAAATTATGAAGGAATGTAATTTTAGTGCTTGTAGTAGTCTGAAGCAGAATGTTGACCAAGAAGAGCTGTAGATAACTTCCTTGTCTTTAGAGGATGATCAAGGTTAAGTGAAAAGAGGTGAACAGGAAAGGTCATAATATTGTATACTCTGAATAAAAATATCTTGGTGAAGCAAGCATCTAAGGGTATTTTACACACTCCAGTAATCTTGTTGCATGACAGTTAGAAGGACACTTTTGTCAGAAATGACTGGATTCACTAGAGAATACTCTTTATGTTGTAATATTGGACTTTCCAAAGCAGAGGAAATTACTTAGTGTTCAGGCCTCATCATGTCTAAATTCATATTCCAGCAATAGAATTGGAAAGGATAGTCTGTTCAGTCTCTGGAAATCTGGGACATCACATATGTCCTGGTGTTGCTGGGAAACTGGGACTTAGGTGACATATCTCATGTGGGAAAAGAAAACTCTAGTTCCAGCTAGATTATAGCCAAGCAGGTCAGAGATATAGCCTAGCCAAGTGGTTATTGAAATAAATTTAGAAGACTAGTTTACACCAATTATAGAATATAATTGAGAAAGTGATAGACAATTAAGAATTTCAGGGTGACTTATAAATATCAAAAGGATTTACTGATTTTGAAGCAGAAATCAAATACCAACAGGAAGGAGTTTGAAATTCTAAAGTGTAAAGTACTCCAAAGTATAACTGAAAGAACGCTACATGCATCTGAAAGATGGTTCAGTGGTTAAAGGGACTTAACCCATAAATCAGATGAACTAAGTTCAATTCCTCAAACCTATGTAAAAGTTAGAGACAACATATCCAAATTGTTCTCTGGTTTTATCATGAAACCATACCACCACCAACACCACCACCATCATCATTATCAGCATTATTTAATGTGTACACACATAATCATAAGCCCTTCCCATAAATAATGAAGAAAATTATATTAGAAGCCAAAATGCCTATTTGGAAGCAATTAAAGGATGTACATTTAAATGATTTCTACAAAGAAATATGACAACACAGATTGTCCTGAATATTACACCTTCTCCAGAAGTGACACTTGTAGAGAACTCCGTGAATTACCACATTTCTGTAAGACTTCTGGGCCAAGTCATCAAAGAACACAGTGAGATTATTTCCTTCTTCATTTGGCCTATATTCTGTTACTATATTGTTTATTTTTTCTCAGACATTTCAACATGAATGCATTTTTTTTTTTGCCATCACCTCTTGATATATTACTCCTTTTAGTTACTTCTTGTTTACATCATATGAAACTAAGAAGTGCAGGGTGATTAGTTGTATACATTCTAAGAGACAATGAATTGGAACAGTTTTCAAAAATTTCAAATGAGGGAAACTTCCATATATCCAAGTCATGACTGAATTAATAGTCGTTGTTTAAACATACTATAAAAAGAAGAAATATAACAGTGGATTTAGATCAAGTGGCAGAAAAGTTAACAAGCAGGCAAGAATTCCTAGGTTCCCTCCATACCAAATTATAAGCCAGGTGCTGTAGAACAGTGCTATGATTTTAATCTACTCTTTAGAGTGAGGGGAATCAAGTGTTCAAAGTCATCCTTGGATACATAAAGAGCTCAAGACTACTCTGCCTCAAATCATGCAACCTCTCCTCCCCAAAAAGCTATGTAGTAAATACGTCTACTCACAGTGTCCACATTCACTTTGAGCCATCCCAAATAATAATGGCTAAAAATTTTGATAAATCACAAATAGATACAGGGAAGGAAGTGTAGGAAAAGTGGATTAAAATTAAAGTTTCTTGGAGTAGGTGTGGACTTGCCGGAGGAAGTTTGTCACTGTGGGAGTGGGCTTTTAGGTACTATGATGAAGTTCTGCCCAGTTTGAAAGTGACTCTAACCCTCTCTGTTACCTGTGGAAGATAATCTCCTCCTAGACACCTTTGGATCAAGATATAGAACTCTTGACTCCTCCAGCATCAAGTAGGCCTTCATGCTGTCACGTTTATGGCCATGATGGTAATGGACTAAACCTCTGAAACTGTAAGACAAACCCAAGAGAACTATCCATTATAAGAGTTACTCTGGTCATAATGTCTCTTCACAGCAATTTAACCGTAAATCAGACAGGCCATATGAATGAAAATGCAAGTCTCTGTCTCTGTCTCTGTCTTTCTCTGTCTCCCTCCCTCCCTTCCTCCCCCTCCCTCCCTACCCCTCTCCTTCTTCTTGCCACCATCGCCTGGCCAAGAGTGCCTTTCTTTCTCTTTTTTTCCCAAATAATTTTTATTATTATTATTATTTTTATTTACATTTCAAATGCTATCCCGAAAGTTCCCTATACGCCCCCCTGCCCCTGCTCCCCTACCCACCCACTCCCACTACTTGGCCCAGGCCTTCCCTTGTGCTGGGTNATATAAAGTTTGNAAGACCAAGGGGNCTCTCTTCCCAGTGATGNCCGATTAGGCCATCTTCTGCTACATATGCAGCTAGAGACACAAGCTCAGGGGGTACTGGTTAGTTCATATTGTTGTTCCACCTACAGGGTNGCAGCCCCCTTCAGCTCCTTGGGTACTTTCTCTAACTCCTCCATTGGGGACCCTGTGTTCCATCCAATAGCTGACTGTGAGCATCCACTTCTGTGTTTGCCAGGCACTGGCATAGCCTCCCAAGAGGCCGCAATATCAGGGTCCCTTCAGCAGAATCTTGTGTGGATACTTCATTCCTCCTTAGAATAAGGAACAAAATACTCATGAAAGGATATAGGTACAGAGACAAAATTTAGAGCTAAGATGAGAGTGCATTTCTTAAGTAGGATCATTTACAGCAGTTGGGTTTATAGGTCCATGTAGAAGAGCCTGGTAAGTTACATAGATGAAACATAACTATCCAAAGTACACCACTGCCAATTACTGTGATGAATGTTGAGGTTACAATTTACAATATACATCTACACATATACCATACATACACAAGCACACACACACACACACACACACGCGCGCACACACACACGCACATATCCAAAATGGGAAAAAAAAGAAAAAAATGAGTTTCAACCCCTGCAAAGTTTATTAAAGGGTTATTAATTGAAAGAAGTGTACCAAGAGATCAGACTCTGAAGCATCGTATCAAAAACATATGATGGCAAATCTTCACATGGTTCTGTGGAAGGACTATAACCAAACAGTAGAATAACTTACTAGAATATTTGAATGATGAGTTAAGGGAAACATTTGAAGGAGTTTTTAATAGTTTGTGTCTATACCCTGAAACTCAAATAACTGTAATCTTCTATTCCTTTTCTTTGAGACAATATCTTACTGATCAGCCCAAGCTGTCCTTGATATGACTGCTTAGTTTAGCTCAAACTTATGGCAATCCTCCTGCGTCATCTTCCTGTGCACAGATATGACAAGAGTAAAAGAATAATATCCACTTTTTTCTCCGTTTAAAAATTGATTCATATAGAAGTTGGGAAATAAATAAAGCCCTAGGGGGAAAAAAAACTCACAGTGCTTATGTTGCAAATTTATTCTGGAATGATTCCCTATACTAATTTTATTGGACCTAAATATATAATCCATACAAATATCTTAGTAGTTGCTGCAGACACCATCCTTGCCCTTTTGTTGATATATAACAGCTATTATAGGGAATAAGACAAAAGACAGACTATAAATCTGCTTTATCTCTAACCAATGTAGCAGATCAGAGCAATATACATCTAGGCTATACACATGGAGATTTGTGTTATGTACAAGAATGTAAAGGATTCCCAAGCAAGCGTCCCCATCATAATTCCATCTTGTTCCTTGTACCTCAAAGAAGAATTGAAAAATAATGAAGTAGAACAATTATATACAATGGCTCCATAAATGACATTCTGAAAAATAAAAGAGCTAAATTTACATACTGAGAGAGGATTCTTGGCAGGGAAAATTGATCCAGGTGAGCAACAAGACATTTCCTTGTGAAATTATAAGAAAATGTAGTACAAAAGAAAAAAAGAGTCGAAGCTCCAAGGAGAAATATCAAATATCTTGTAAGAATAAAATGTCAACTTGACTTCGTATTTCTTTCCACAACATTTAACACCTTCAAACAATGAAATGACATAGATACAAAAAAAGGGAGGAAAGTAGGTTGTGTAGAACACAGATACAGGGCCTGCTCCGGTTACAGTCAAGTAACTTTCAACATACAGAGTTTTAGGTCATATTTATACTTGAAATATTTTAAAAGGTTCCTGAAGCATACATGGTAGACTTAGTAAATATTTCAGGGATACTTTGAGTAAAGGACTAACAGTAGTGTTTAGATTGGAACTAGAATTATAATTTATGATGGTAGATTAGTAAGATGAAAGATGGTAGATTAGTAAAAAAAGAATGTGAATGTTAGATATCTTGTCAAAACAGATTGTCAATATTGGAAAGAAAGGGATGGTGAGAACTAAGTTCCTGTAGTTCATTATTTCTAATAGAAGGAATTAAGCTGTACTATGTTAGTCCTCTATGTCATGCACACTAGGACCAGGAATTTCTGATGCTGTGCATGTAGCAAACTAGGAAGAAATTATCACTGACTAATATCTACTAATGGGTGAAATTTGACAGAAGGGAAGAAAATATGGTGATTCTATCACTGCAATATTGAAAGACAAAATTGTATCCTGTAGATAGACCAGTCAAGACTTCACATAACATAAAGCTAAACAAACCAGAAATACAGCAAAGATATCATAAATACAAGAACTAAGAACAGGAGTAACAAAACCCAGTAAAATAAAAAGGACCCATAAAACACTTCACAATTGAGATGAGAACATGAGTTTAGCACCACATGTTGATTTATACATATCATATGGCCTCATCTTGGAGAGATTAATTTAGTTAGTGCAAATTTATCCATATTACTTGTGTGTATTGTATAAGTATGTGAGTGTTGCATAAGTGTATGAGTGTTGTAAAAGTGTTTGAGTGTTTTATAAGTGTGTTAAGGGTAAATGCACATATACTTGCATGTATATATGTATGTATGTATGCATATATACATGTAGGGTTATGTGTGGTTATGTGTAGTCTTACCTATTGCTTTTGGTACTTATTTCTAAGAAACTGCTAGATTAATGCAAGAAATAATTCTGCAGTTAAAAATGCCTGAATATATATATATATATATATATATATATATATATATATATATATGAAATCAGAAGTATAAGGTTAATTTTGAAATACATGGTTTGATGTTTTACAGTAGATATATTTTCAGAAGTAGAAAGAATTTACTCAAAAACAATATAAGTGCATTAAGTACATAAACGAGCTGCATATTTGGTTATTGTTAAATATTTTGTTGCATTCATATTTGTTGCATTCATATTTTAAGATATATTTTCATATTAGCCACCAATGTAGTAGGTTTGGTTATAGCAACATTACCACAAATCCAACTAATGCTGTGTAATGTGATGTAATGAGGCTAAAAAGTATTAGAGGACTTTTTAGTCCTATGTCCTGTAGGAGCATGATCACATGGTCATTCTATTGCAGCCTGTAAGGTTGTTGTAGGAGCACATCACTGCATGAGTTACTTAGAACTAACCCTTCCAAGACTTAGTCCTTTAAATATTGTCATTTCTTCTCTCCTGAATCTACAACTTTCTCTATATGCAAGGATTTCTCTCACAGAAGAGAAGCTATGAGACATTTCTAACTAGCTTGTTTTATATATTTCTCCATTTATTTCTCTGGGGTCTTCTCAGGAATGATTAGGAATACTAGTTCATTCTATTTGCCAATTGCCAAAACCATTGGATTTCTTCTGTAGTCATAGCAATATATTTTGTGATCCATTCATGTCTTCTTTAATTAAAAATATAGTTTTCCCATTTATAAGTTAAAAGAGTTTGAAGAACCCAGACTAGAGACAATTCTGTGGTGTCATTGTATGCTACTCATTGGAATTTTAATTGTTATCTAATAAGTGTGTTAACAGGTACATTCCTCTTGAATGCTACTTTACTTACAAATGTTGAATGTCTTATTATACAGATCTTTCACTTCCTTAGTTAGAGTCACACCAAGGTATTTTATATTATTTGTGACTATTGTGAAGGG
>NC_034591.1:32439337-32456953 GCF_900095145.1 Mus pahari | reverse complement strand
AGCAGGGGCAGGGGGAGGGTATATGGAACTTTTGGGATAGCATTTGAAATGTAAATAAAGAAAATAATAGTAAAAAAATTAAAAAAAAATGTTGAATGTCCAGGAATATTTAAAAGAAAGTTTAAAAATAGAAGTTTCTTAAAGTTTTATTTCTGTGTATATTTGATAATGTTTAAAACACTTTATTTTTCATTCTATGATACTCTTGATCATCAACTTAATAAATTCAAATGTGTAGGGATATAAGTCATTAGCTGAGCATCAGGGATGGAGTAGTTGTTGAGGTAGGAGGAAGAAATGATGCATTCTAGAGTAGGAAGCAGACACTTTCACTTTTTAAAGAAACATTGCCACTGTGAAAGTTTCCACTAGGCCTTTATAATAATCAAACAGGACTGTCTATCTCACCCACACTGGGTTTTTCATACCTTCAATCTTGTTGTATCTAGCTCATAAAAGTCTGAGGCAAACAGATTGAAGAACAGCAGTATCCTGGTCTTGGGACCAAGAGCATGCTGTCTAACTTTTCAGCCCTTTGAACTTGAACCACCCCTACTAATCATGACTGATTTGGTAGGCTGAGGGGGCCATTCTTGATGGCTTTGCTGATTAATGCCTTGTGGCAGTTGTTCCAATTCCCTGTGACTTTCCATCTGGGTAAATAGCTGTCATCATTAGGTAATGGCTGCTTTGTTAGGCTATCAAATTACTAAGCAGTTTATACAATCTAATTCTGATGCAACATGATTAGATTTAATAATTAGTTATGATTTTCCCATTTCTACTTTTAGATTATGGCAATTTAAAGTCTTCTGATTTTGCCTGTGTTTCCTCATTCTCCTGGCATTTGTATTCCTTTCCAAATAAGTTATATCATTTTTTATAAAGAATAAAATAATAGAAGAGCTAGTGGTCACTGTAATTTAACTGTCATCATTATCTTCCAGAGTTGGAATATATCTCCATGTTCCATCATAAATTGTATAGTTTCAGGAATGTAGCATCTTGAAACCATGGAGAAGACATTTTGTTAATTTCACAAAAAGATGATTACTTGTTTATTTAATTAGAAGACATAAAGTCATCAAATGACTTCACTGGGATAGAAAGAGAGTAGTATGGTGAAAGAGATTCCTAAGTCCATTTTAAAATGTTGTCTGACATGAAACTAGGTAACCCAGGGACCCGGAGGCAAATCAAGTACTACTACTACTACTACTGCTACTACTACTACTACTACTACTACTACTACTACTACTACTACTACTACTAAAAAACAAGCAACAATGAAATGATTCCAAATATACTCATTGATCAGTGCCTTGCTCAGCCATCATCAGAGAAACTTCCTCCTGAAGAAGATGGAAACAAATATAAAGACCCACAGCCGGACATTATGTAGACAATGAGAGAATTTGGAACACACAGACCTAAATAGCATATTTCCATCAAATACCTCATCTCAGATATCAGACAGTGCCATCAAAAAAGAGGTCCAAAGAGAGAAAGAGTTAAGGGGGTGGAGGACATCAAGGAAACTATGCCCATCAAATTAACAGTATTGACCCACATAAGCATTCACAGAGACTCAGGCAGGACCCACAGTGCCTCCACAGGTCTGCACTAGATGGGGTCCTGTAGCTAAAAGGATAAGTAGACACATGTATCTATTTCTAACCCTGAAGCTATCTTCAATTAATAACCTCTTGAAAATGTAAATGTAGTTTTCTCCAAGGAAATTTCACTGAGAAAGTAATATTCTTAAGTGTTGGCTGAATAGCCAGCATTAGATGGCCAACAGAAAATGAACTCAGAGGCATTTTTAAAGATTTCTTGTCTTATAAAATTATGCCAGGGATTTTTCAATTTTATCTTATTATTTATTAATTTTTATTTATGTATTTTAATCTTTTTATCATATAAGTCTTTTGCACACATATTATGGCTTCTGATTTAGTTCTTGTGAGATTACTTTGTGTGGTAATTAATTTGTCTCTGTTTCTTAAGACTTTGTTTGGCTCATTTTCTTCTGTTTGTTTGATTTATCATATTCTAGTGCATTAATTTTTGTTTGTTCCCATTATATTTTATTATTATCCCTTAGAGGCCTGGTTTTCTTTTTTACTAATAATTTTTTATTGAAAATTGAATGTTTTTCTCATACAGTACATCCTGATTTTAGTCCAATCTTTCTAGTTTCTCCTTACCTCCCCTCCCTTCTGGACCTACTCACTTCCTGTCCCTCATTGGAAAAGAGTCGGCTTCTAAGAAACAACCTAACATAATGAAATAAAATATAATAAGATGAAGTGAAAACTATCATATCAAAGTAAACAGCAACACAGCAGAAAGAAAAGAGTCCTAAGAAGAAGCATAAGAAACCAGAGGCACACTTTTTCTCACAGTCAGGATCCCCATAAATATACTAAGCTAATACCTTTATTGTATATACAGAAGACCTGATGCAGATCTAAGTCTGCGTAGTCCTTGCTGCTTCAGTCTCTGTGTGCTTATATGTGGCTTGTTTAGTTGAGTCAAAGGGCCTTGTTCTCCTGGTGCTCTCTATCTCTTCTGGCTCTGAGTGGAGGGGGCATCGTGGTTGTGGTTCTCTGCAACTGTTCTCATCTGCCATTCGAAGAAGCGTCTCTGATATTGACTGGATAAGTCACTGATCTATGAATATAGTATAGTATTCTTTGCAATCATTTTATTGAGACTTTATTTTTCAAATCAGTGGTGTTTGGCTTTGCTCTAGGATGCTGGGGATATCTATTCTCTGGTTCTTAAATATCTAAGTACAATTGGGTATGGGCTCCTTCTTGCACAATCAAGTCAAATTAGACATTATTTGGCTATTCCCACAAGTTCTGTGCCACCATTTCTCCTAGCATATTTTGAAGGAAGGGCAGATGGAAGATCAAATGTCTTGCAAATGGGTTGTTTCTTTTTCTCGTTTGGTAGCTTACAGAGTACCTGTCCATACAAAGGAGATCATGGGGTAAAGGCTTTATGTATGTTTGCACTGAAATTCCTCACCTGATATTCCTCCTGTCCCAACTACTCCTTTCTGCCCATAAAACCTCTTTTATTTACCTCTCCCAGGGAGATCAATGCATCACCCTACACCATTCATCATAGCATTTACTACAAGGAAACTTGCTCAAACATGTTCATTCTGGTTTTACTCATAATAATCACAAACTAGAAACAACTTAATTATTTTCTTAACAGAAGAATGGATAAAGAAAATATAATACATTTACAATGCAATATTACATAGCCTTTAAAAAATGACATCATGAAATTTATACACAAATGGATGGAATTTGAAAAAAATGAATTTGAGTAAGATAACCCAAAGCCAGAAAGATAAATGTAGTATGCATTCACTTATAAATGAATATTAGAGATTAAGTAAATTATAGCTTGTTGGTTTTCTAATGAGAGACAGAAATAAGGTGGATCTAGATGGGATAGAATATGGGAAAGAAATGGAGAAATGGGAGGAGTAGAAGGTGAAGAAACTATAACCAATATATGTTGTGTGAGGAAAAATATCTTTTTTCAATAAAAAGAAAAAAAGATGTCTGACCTGGCTATGCCAAAAGTTATCAAATCTCCCCCTTTATATACAATCCATTTCTAAGCAAATAGAATTTTATTGCTTATCAAAGAGTAAGTTATTACCGGTACAGAATCTTGATAGCACAAACAAGATTTAAGTTCAAAGCTGAAGTACTTTCAACTTTTGAGTAACCTGGTCCCATGAATGCTTCTCTGAATGCAATGGTGAATAAAAGTGAGGAAATTTGATCTCATAATAATGCAGAACAGTGAATGTCAGTGAGGTGATGGAAACATCCCTGAAGAGTAAACAACTTATGTGTTGAGGTCAGGAGAGTTGTACATAATTATAGAAGAAAATACTTATTGGACATGATGCCATACTCTTCAGTAATTGAGAGGGAGAAGTGGAGGCAGAGGCGGAGGCGGAGGTGGAGGCAGAGGAGAAAAGCAGGGGCAGAGAGGCAGAGGCAGGAGGATTCCTAACTGTTTGGGATGATCCAAGACAGCTTGGATTACAGAGGGATCTCTGTCTCAACAAGCAATCAGGGAAGCAAGCCAGCAAGCAAGTAAAAAAAATGAATGGAAGAACAGACAATCAACAAAGAAATTCATAAAATTCAAATGAATTATTTTATGCTAAAATTGACAAGCTAAATCATTCTAGTTCCAATAATTATCTTTTGATAACTTGATGTTTCTGGAGATAGTTTTTTCCTGGATAAATTACCATGGTAACGAAGACATCAAATCGGTGATGTAAATGTTCTTTTTCCAAAAATATAGACAGAAAAGATACCCATGCAAACAGATTACTTCCCAGAAAAGGATATAATGATGATTAATGTTCAAAATACTAATAATAGGATCAATTTTATGAACTATATTTGTGTGATCTCATGTAAAGTATGCAATATGCAAATATTTGCAACAGTTCCAATGCTTAGTATTTCCTTATATTCAGTAACTTATATCGTAGTTCAACTATGATATTTGACTCTGATTTCACAGCTGCATCTCAGTTTTGCATATAAAGAATAACCCCTAAATAGTAAAAGATATGTCATGGGAACTTTTTAATATACTTCCATTTTAGAATTATGCAAAATCAACACTGATCTAAGTTCTGGTTTTCAGAATAGGACTCAACTGTACCTAACCTAAGAAAACTATCAGTTAAGTCTGAGGACTCTCTAAGATAAACACAATAAAAGAGCTAAGGACATGTTGATGAGGTTATTTAAGTATTAATTGTTAATTAGTGATAAATGTCTCAAGGTAAAGAAGCCTAAGATTTCATTGAGGTGGATGAATAAGAGTATTACATGGAAGTCTGTCATGACTGAGGCATAACCAATCCTCCCCATGAACCACTGCTAAGTATAGACTGGTATTAATTGTTTATTTTAGCATTTTAAGAAATTAATAATATAGATGATGATCCTGTTAAGCCACAATAGAGCCTATGCTCTTTCGCTATTTTCTAGGAAATGAAGGGGATTATGGATATGTGAAACTCCATGACTTCTAGCATGAGAAAAAAAATTCCCCCAAATACCCCTAAGTAACTTTCTGGTGAAATACATTCAAGAGCTACAAGGTAAAAAAAAAAATGTCATATATGTGTGTGCATGCACACAATCACACCCAATATGTATGTAATAAAGGGGAAAAAACAAGGAGACAAAGAAAGAAAAAGAAAAATCTAAGTTGATACAAGTTGAATCAAACATTGATTCAGATATTTCTTTATCCTACTTCTTAGTGATTAATTGGCAGATATGGATCTTTGAGAGGAAGATCACGACAGAGTGCCATCCCATCTCTTCATAAAATACAACACTGGATCAGCATGGCATGACTGCTAGGGGTATCCCTGACCATCTACTTGAGGCAGTTTTCTATATTATGGACTTATTTCTTTCCAAATCATCCACTCCTGTGGAAAATTGTCATGATTGGCTCACACCACAAGCTGGAGAAGTGATGAGATGCTGCCGGGAGTGGGCAGTATCATAGAAATGATTTGCTATTTGGAATAGTGCATTCTCTCCCTCTTAAATTCGCTTTATTACTGTAGAATTTTTGGTAAACTATTTTATTTTAATTTTTTTAGGATATAAGTTAACAATACAAAAAAAAGGACATTTAGATATAATTTTCCTAGTCCAGTTGCCTTTCTAATTCACAAGGATGTAAAGATGCCTTTATTTGTCTACATTCCTTCAGTCTACACTCTGGCCACTCCCTCTACTCGTCAACTCAACTAAAGTACAGGGAATTTTTCAGACTAACCATGATATGCACCCTCTATTCTGCAATATATTAATAATTTAATATTTGGCTTGGAATGTTTTCTTTTTATACATCTAATCAGGTTCTGCCCATTCCCTAGGACCTATAGATAGTAGCCTTTGAAAACACTGCCTCTCTACTATCCTCTCGAAGTATTTTAACATTCTCGAGATACTGCTTATATTACTTATTAAACGTATTTTAGAATAAAATTTTAATCTACTTTAAAACTGTCAATATATCGTATATAAGATGAGGTAAAATTCCACTATCACTAAGCTCCTGGTATATAATACAGATCGGCAACTCCAAAACCAAGAATATACATCAAACCTTGGGGAACCAAAACCTTTTTTATTCCATAATTTGTGGCAAAAAAATATCCATGCCAATTTCACTTCAAAACATCCTCTTGCAGTAACAGCATAACATTTGACACAATTTTTAGTGATTTTAGTTATCTCTCTCTCTCCAAGGAAGATCCCACAGGAAATTCTAGTGTATTGTATATGGGTCCTGAACAAACTGTAACATAAAAGGTAATAAATATCCTGGAAACACAAAAATTGTGTGTTGCTTTACATTTCTTTCCAATATCATTTACTGAAATAAGAGTCTGTTTAACTTATAATAAACTGTGCTAATGTATTTATGGCATAGAAATTGGCAGGTACACTGAAGAACTGAAGTGGAAATTTCTAGTTTCTTTGGAGACTCAGTTGTGTCATTTGATGTTTTTCTGGAAACTGTCTTGTGAATGTTTTCGCTGAAACAGATATGTGGGAGGATGTTTTGCTAATAACAGACACATGACATTTTTCTTTAGGCAGACTAGAAAAAAGGGCATGTTATGTTTTGCTAGTGCAGATGCTTGAGAGAACATGTGATATTTGGAAAGGATATAGATTTAGCCCAACGGACAGTGGGCAATGCTAGATAGCATTGATTCACCTTGCCACTCTTTGCTGGTCATCATTGTGCTTTGCTGAAGTTGGTTGGTATTGCTATGCCTTACCATTCTTGATTGGTCATCATTTGTTGTGACTTCATAGAGAGAAATACACAATAAAACTTGTGGTGGTGTTCCAGTGGCTTCTGAGGACTCAGGCTGATTGCCAGATCCTTGCAGTCTCTTCTAGGTCAATATGTTCCTGCTCATTTGTGAATGATGTTTGCAAGTCCTAACATTGTTGATTCATTAATGGTGTTTGGGAGTGGACCAAACTGCCACTGCTGATTCATGTGAATGGAACTGCTGACCTACTGACAACACAAATTGGATTTATTCCAAAGAAATATTTCTTAAAAGGTCCACATCCTTCTATGCTCTTTTTACTCTTTCCTTTCCACTACCTCTGGTGGATGATGGGCTAGAAGAGACATTAAGACTTTATGAACCCTTAAAAATAGGTTTTTGAAAAATCTAAAAAACACTATCTCCCACACCCCAGTGGGTGATTGTTAATCACTTCTCCATCTCTCCTAAATCTTCATTGTTTATTTGCTTATTGCTTCATAAGGAGTGGCCACTATGTAGTCAATAGCAATAGTTTTTCTTGAATTAAATGTACAAGTTGAGGAATTATAACTATTTTCAGTTGTATCATACAGAACTAAAGTCCATAGAAATCTCATCTTGCCAGTTCACTGACACTGTTTATTTTTGTTCAGTAATTAACAGGAACTCAAATAACAATGCTTACACTTAATAATACTTTACTTACTCCTGATAAATATTTAATACTCTAGTACAAAGACCATGATTAAAAAAAAAAAGATTGAGTTTCTTAATTTAACAGAAAAATTGGGATTAACACTATTCAGAGTAATTCAATGAAAAAGAAAACTATGATCTCTGCCATGATAATTTGGTAGACCCTTTGCAAAGAGCACTGAACTAGCAAATGAAATCCTGTGGAACACCCTCCCAGTTACTAAGTAGTTCAGTGCTTTCAAGAACTGAATTAATCTTAAATCTGTCTCAATCCCTCTAAACCCCAGTCTCAAAACTTGATATGATAGAAGATGTTCGCACCTTATTTCTGCCCATTTTAACACTCCCTGGACATTGTTCCTAGCACATTTGTTCTCCTAGAAGTTATTAAGTCTCTGTGTAAAGTAACTGAGAATTTAAGTTATGTTTTAGGCAATCTTTCTTGTCATTTATTACTTATACATATATATGTATGTATATATAGTCATATATTCATATGTTTGGTATCATAATGTCTGATATCTCCTTTGACTTTTGTTGTTGTTGCTGTTTTCATTATGGTTGTTGAAATCCTTCCTTAACCTACATACTGCTAAACTTCTTTGTAGGATCCATGATACGACTCTCTTAGGTCTTGATTGCTCTGACACTTTCTTTTTCAATATTCTGTCTATGTTTATGGTCTTTTGTGTGAAATTTTACTTATTAAAATGTTCTTTGGTGTGTTCTTTTAAAAGTAATTACAGTAGGAGGCAAACTGTCCATGCTTGGCATTTTGTACTTTGTTATACAACTATGCTATTTCAATGCAAACTTGAATTTCTCAGTGTTCCAACAACTAAGCTGTTTCATTATTTTTTTCATCAGGTGGAAAATGTAGAACAAAGCATTCCTCTGATAGAAAGCTCTGTAAACACTTTAGTTGATATTTCAGTTATAGCATTGTGAAGCTTATTTATTTTCCTTTAAAAAATGAATTATATAGAGTCTCTGAGAGAAGTTGACATCTTTATGCTTTAAAATAAATTGCAAACATCTGTTTTTATGTATATTACAGAGAGTTGAGTGATTTTGCTTTCGACATCAAAGGTATAAAATATCCACAAATGCTTTTTTTTTTAAATTTTTCATTCCCGTAAAACTATTTTCTATTTGTATTAATTAGCTTATATCATGACTTTAGCCACTTGGAGATGATATTCTATAAGTTACACAATCCCTTAATTTTCTGTTATAGGTTTAAAATATTTTCTTCTGGCATAAAATTATAATCAGATTTTGTTTTTCCTCAGGGAACTAAAGTACCCACATATATGCCAGGTGTACCCCATCATCATTAATATTGATCCATTTAATAGAATTCTGAGATAAAAATTATTAATTATTATTATCATCAGGTTATGTATGTATATGAATACATTTAATCATATATATATACACACACACACACACACACACATATGGCAAAGGGTAAATAAATAATATTAACAGACTAATAATGGTAGAACTAAGACTTGATTCAGGCAATGCAGCCTAAATTCTCAATTACTGGTGCTTGTATGTGTGTTTGTGTGTGTGTGTGTGTGTGTGTGTGTGTGTGTGTGTGTATTTGTAAGTAAGATGCCCCATGTACCTTGAAATCAATATAATTTTCCAAGAAAAAGTATTGGAAGTAATGAATGTTCCATGTATTTTGAAATGTTATGTGTTTTGTTCAAGCTTGACTTATCTTTCTCTTATATAAACTCAAAGCAAAGCTTTCAAAAGCAATGAATATCAGGCACGAGGCTCCTTTGTTAAAAGCAATTTCACTTCTTTATTTTATGAATACCTATCCTTTCCTGTACTGTATAGTGCACATTTTAAACAGCAAGGAGTCCCATTAAAGATATTTACTGAATTGATTTTTTGGAACAGCAGAATTATTTCAGGCTTTAGAAGAAATGTTTAGAGAAGGCAATTGTCTTGTAAAGAGTAACACACTGTATTGAATGCAGCCCCAAACAGTTAGTGATAGTAGGGAAGACAGAACAACCACTAAATGGCCACTGTGGTTTATGCTAGAAATATGGCTTAGCAGTTACAGAGCTGCTGTTCTTTAATCATAATGCAGTTCAGTTCTCAGCACCTGCCTCTAATTCCAGCTCCAAGTGATCTGACACTCTCTTCTGGCTCCGCAAGCACCTGAAGTCATGCATGTGAATACACATGTGCAAAAAAAAAAAAAAAAAAAAAAAGTAAAATGAAATATTAAGGTAATTCTTTCTTTTTAAAATATATTACCAGAAAATTAATAATTAGTGTTTTAATGAAGTCATTGAAGAAAAGACAGATGTTAACATTGTCTACTAAATAGTAATCATTTGCAATAAAATTTATATTCTCTTTTATCCTTATTTCGACCTGTTTTACTAATGATGTTTATGTTCTATTTGATAAGAACACTGAGAAAACTGCAAAAGATAAGAGCACAATTATTTGAATGTAGTGCTTTGCAGTTAATTGAGACGAAATATTAAAAGTAATTTGTTAGAGGTGAATTTAGGAGGTAATTATTTATCAACATATATATTAAGCCCTAATACACATGGATTTTAACATAGTATGGCACAATAAAACAGTCAATATTCTGTCTTAGTGGTTGTCAGCCTTCACTCTACCACATGATCCATATGCATTTGACAAAGTTACTTAGTTTTCTCTCCATAAATTTGTTCACTTAATTTTCAAACAGCTCTTAGGAATTTTTTCCTTATCAATACTTCTCCTAGATTATTGTAATAAAAATCTTAGACTTTCTACCCCCCAACCACAGGCACACAGAGTAAGGACTTGTACTGAGATAAATTATGTGTTCACTTTTAATTAAACCAGAGTTCCACTATGCAGCATAAGCTGGCACAGGGGCCACTATTCCCCTGTGTCCCAAGCTCAGATGGCAGTCACTGGGCATCGTAATCGTAATCTGCTTCCTTCAAAGTACCCTTCACAGCAGGGACATAAATGACTAAATGGGGTGAAACTGAACATAGCAAAGTTTAAAGGTTGTAGGAAAAAGCACAATGAGCACTCTCATCAGGGCTGAGGGTATACATTGTGTCCAAGCATGTATTTCTGAAGGAAAAGTTAAGAAGTGAATAAAAGGTCTCTGTCATCTTTCTGTGCAGCACCACCGGGATTATTTATCCCTTCCTTTTTAAGAGTTGGATATCTCTTTCCCATTTCTTAGAGCTAAAACTAAGGCTTATTTTATTTTATTATTTATATTTTATTAGATATTTTCTTTATTTACATTTCAAATGTTATCCCCTTTCCTGGTTTCCCCTCCGAAAAATGCCCTATCCCATGCCCCTCCCCCTGATTACCCACCCACCCACTCCTGCTTCCTGGCCCTGGCATTCCCCTACACTGGGGCATAGAACCTTCACAGGACTAAGAGCCTCTCCTCCCATTGATGACCAAGTAGGCCATCCTCTGCTACATATGCAGCTGGAACCATGAGTCCCACCATGTGTACTCTTTGGTTGGTGGTTTAGTCCCTGGGAGCTCTGGGGGGTACTGGTTAGTTCATATTGTTGTTCCAAGGCTTTAATGATGATGCTGCATGCTAGTGAATGATCCCAGAGAGGAAGGACTATTGATAACTCCACAAGGAAGACAACATAGCACCTTCTGGTACCATGAAAGCCAATGTACAGGAAAGAAGGATTCAGGTCATTTCCAGCTCCTGTATCTGAAGAATAAGAAACAATCAATCCTTCGAAGTTTAGTGGTACACAAAACATACTAATAAGAACCTATAATATGTTGGGTGTTTCTTGGAGAACCTTGACCAACAACTCAGGAGCAGGCTTCTCAAGTGTACTGTTATGGTATTATTAGGTGGTCTTTGGTACTATGAGGGCACATGTCAGCATATATGAGAAAAATTATATTTAAACTATATATGTCTATGTATTTTGAACTATTTTTATTAATTCTTCTCAGATTTTATACACTGTATTCTGATCCTCTTCATCGTTCACCCTTCTCCAAATACCACTCAGATTCCTCTCAACTTCTCTACCTACTGATTTTCATAGTTTCTTTCCCTACCACCATTGTTTTTAAATGCATGATGCCTAGTCTGTATTATATGGTTATTTCTGGGCATGGGAGCTACCTTTGTGTATGGTTAATAGTAGATATCATACTGTTGAAAGTTACTTTCTCTTTTCCAGAAGCAATTAAATGTCAATGATTCCTGAGCTAAGGGTAAGAACCAGTGCCTGCTTTCCCTTCTCAAGCTTCTGTCTGGCTTGCTTGATTTTGTGTGGGGTCTGTGCAAATGTGCATCTGTTATTTTGTGTCTGGAAATTTGGTTTTGTTGAAAGTATCTACCTTCTCGAGTTCTTATAATTTTTCTGCCCCCTCTTCTACATAGAAACTTGAACCTACGTGGAGGGGGATAACATATATTCCATTTAAGATTGGTTTCTCCCAAGTTTCTTTTTCAAAAACTGCATATTTAACAGCAACAAATTTATATGTTAATTTATATCCTCTTAAGCATTTCTGATAAGGGTTGAATAATGTACTGATTTATTGGTACTGATTTATAACCTGTCATGAGCCATTTATAGTAAGTTCATTTCTCAGAATAATTGTAATAGTTTTTCCCCTATGGCCAGTGATGTATCTAGACACAGGTGTTATGCTCACAAGCATTTTAAGATATGGGGTCCATCTTGTGCATCAGTCCTTAAATCCAATCAAAAAGCAGTTGGATACTTCCATAACATTAGCAGTACTATTTTTTCAGTGGGTATAAATTTGTCATCGGGACTGTCACGGCTAACTGTTTAAAAAGTTTTTTTTGTAAGATTGCTTATAATATCACATATCTTTTTCTATTACTATTACAGATCTTCCTATTCTTCTAATTTAACTCAACATTAGAATTTGAACACTATTCTATTAAGGATGAAATAATTTTGTCAAATTTTCTTTTGTTTTTGTTTTTTTAAATAAATTAGCCAGTATTAACTTTATTATTTTACACAGTGTTCTGATAATTGGATAACAGGATAGTGATGATTAACATTTCTGCTATATTCATTCACTTTGAAAAATCTATCTTAACTTGATATTACTAAAGTGATTTTATTGTTTATAAATGTTTTTCAGTATGGATTACTATAAATTAATGTTAGTATTACTTCAAAGAACTGTCTTCAACATTTTGAAAGTCATTCATTATAAATAGTGATTTTAAAAAAATGTAGTCTGGTTGTTCCTTGAACATATTTTTATCAGTTCTTCTAAAATTTTATACCATGTGTTTTCATTATTTATCTATTCCTTTTTCTTTTTTCTTTTATAGAATCTAGTTTTTTTTCTTCACACATTACATCCTGATTCAAGATTTCTTTCCCTCTATTCCTCCCAGTTCCTCTAAACTCCCCTCCCAAAGAGATCCATGTATTTTCTGGTATTTCTTAGAAATCAAAAAAACGCATCTAAGGAATAATAAGATTAAATATATTAAAATATAATAAACTATAACAGGATAAAATGAAAACTATCACATTGGAATCCTACAAAACAAACGGAAGGTAAAGATTCCAATAAAAGGCACAATAATTATAGATCCCCTTATTCCCACACTCAGGAATATCATAAAATCACTGAATTGGAGGCCCTAATATGTACAGCAAGGATCTGGTGCAGACCTGTGCAGGCCCTGTGCTGCCTCAGTCTCTGTGAGTTCATATGAGGTTTGATGATGTTGATTTAGAAATAGAAAGCCTTGGTTTTTTTGTTTTGCTTTGTTTTTTGTTCGTTTGTTTTTATTTTTGTTTTTCTTTTTGGTGTCCACCATCCATTCTACTTCTTATACTCTTTCCACTTCTTCCACAGGGTTCCCTGACCCATGAAAGGGGGGTTTTGCTAGCCATATTACATGTAGGTCTGAGTATTCCAACTTCCTTTCCTTTCTGCAAAATGTGTCATTGTGAGTCTCTCTATTTATTACTACTTGATGCAGGAGGAAACTTCTCTGCTCATCCTGATCAAAACAAGAATCTATGAATGTAGCAGAATGTCACTAGGTGTAATTTTATTGCTATTTTTTTTTCTGATCAGTAGTGTTGGGTCTTACCCTAGGTTCCTGAGATATCTAGTCTCTGGGTCTTGAACATTCAAGCATTCACCTAACCTTGAGAGCTTGTTTGGAGGTTTTAGCAGAGAAGCCCAGATATTTACATACCCTTTGCTGACGACTGGTCTGTAAACAGTCTAAGCTACTGCCAAAATTATTGGTTTCACTCTACAAACTGATTGTAAATTCTTATTACTAAAGACAACTCTTATACAGCTAATCAAATATGGGGAAGTCAATTGGTGCCTACTTATAGCCTTCAGCCCCATGTATTAATGTAAGAATTAAGTTTCGCAATCCATGAAAAAGGTGGCTCATATTAGTTAATTAAAAAGGATCTCAGGCCTAAGAAAAGTGGAACAGGCCTGAACAAAGGCTTCAGGCTGTTAAGCCCCAGGAACTGGCAGGCCATAAAGATAAAATGGAATGCAAGGACTTCCCAGCTATCTCAGCTGAATTATAGGCCACCTGGGCCAGTGCCTCCCTGTCTCTTCCACCCCCCCCCACATGATTTGGGCCAAACACTAGCCAAATGCCTTAGATAAGCACCAGACTCTTAAAATTACTGATGACCCCGACCTGCACGTACTAACTAACCCACTGTGTGTCAACTATGTCCCTACTCCAGTCCCTTATGTATATAAACTCCAAGCCTTTGAGTCTCAGCACGGATGCCTCTACCTCCTGCGTGAGGTACACATTGGCCCGGAGCTCCATTAATAAACTGCCTCATGTGTTTGCATCAAGACGGTTTTTATTCGTGATTCCTGGGTGAGCATTATCTCAGGGTTAGAGTTGTGAGGTCTCCGTACGGAGGTCTTTCACTATTATTCATGGTATTGGACAGCATTCTGTAATCTACAAAAGGAGAAAGATAAATACCAACCCATCTATAAACTCTTTGATCAACAATAATAACCTGCCTGAAAAAAATATGCTGGTGTAATAATGGTACAAAGCTTGAGGGAATAATCAACCAATAACTGATGTGAGTTAAGGCCTACACAATGTGATGCAACCAACACCCAATAGAACTTCGGTGGTCAGGACTCTGAAACTAGATAGGCCAGGGACTTAGGAGAAATCCAAACGCTACTGTTCTACTAAAGGAATATAGCAATAAACTGTCTCCTAATGGCATTCTATTATACTCAGATCTGTGTCTTACTCAGCCATTATCAGAGAAGCCTCTTTCTGTATCAGATGGGAACAAATAGAGTCCCACAGGCAGACAGTCGGCAGAAAGTGAAAGACTTGGAATACTCAAGTCTAAATAGCATGTGTTCATTAAATTCTTCTGCTCAAGGTTCAGAGGTCTATGGGGAAGTAGAGGAGGGAAGAGTGAAGGAGCTGGAGAGGGTGAAGGACACAAAGGAACCATACAGCCTTCCAGACAAAAGAGGGCTGGCAAGCATATGACATCAGAGATTGAAGGAGCATGCATATAGGACCTGCAAAGTAGATGGGGCCCTAGAGCTGAAAGGACATGTGGACAAATGACCCAAATTTCTAACCCAAAACCTATTCCCAATTAGTAGGCCCTAACAAATAAAGTGTTTTTCTCTAAGAGAGTATCATTGGTGCAATGAAGCAGTCTTATGTGTAGGCATATCGTAATCAGTAGACAACCAATACAAAACAAACTCAATGATATATTTGGAGGTTCTTTGTCTCAAAATGTTAAGTCAGGGCATTTTATTTATTTATTTATTTATTTATTTATTTATTTATTTGACCTTCTTTTAACCTTACAGGTCATTTGTGTATATATTATAGCTTCTAGATTAGTGTTTTTATAGGGCACCTGTTTGTGCCAATATGTGTGTCTTTGCATCAGTATACATACATATCTTGTGATTTCTCTTTGGCTCTATTTCTTGTTTGGTTAAAGCACTTCAGCATACAATTTAATGGTAGCCTTTGAGACTCCAGATACAACATGCAAAAAACTTAAGATTATACTTCTAACTCTTAAAATTGTTGGGCAGATAAATACATTTTTAAATTCTTATACTATTTTTTATATAACAATGAACTATTAAAATGTACATAACTCTCCCAGGCTTAAGAAATACTTCTGGAGTCAACTTGAGAGCAGTATTCTAAGCTATTTTATTTATTTGAACCCAGTAAATTCTTCTTCCAATAAAAAAAAAAGTATGCACATCCTTTGAGAACATGTTGCAAAATGATCATCCAATCCTCATGAATAGACAATGAGGTTAGATGGGATTTTAATACCACATGCATCCCTAAAGTGGTTTTTTTTTTTTTTAATCACATCATTTCTATATTTTTGCTGCTAGGGGTTCTTGTATCTCCCAATGCAATGTACTGCTCTAGGGGCTTAAGATCACATTTAAACATAGAAGGATAAGGAAGAATAAAGATGAGGAATTAACTTGGCCTGACAAGATTAACTTGGTGTAAATATATATATATATATATATATATATATATATATATATATATATATAATTATATATAAAATCCATACCTTTTCAACTGGATCAACTTTATCTAGGAGAAAAAATAAACAAACAAAAAAACTAATATCTACTTACATTGTCATTAAACCAAAAATTAATTTCAGGCAATGAAGGATAGTGTCCTCAAAGGAATAATGGAAAATAAATGGAAAATAAGCAACTTTGAGAAGGAGAGATGCCGTAGGCTTTATTCTTCCTTGAAAGTTAGTTCAGATATGCACAACCAATATGCAGGAGGCATTGGGTTGTTCTAAAGCCAGAAATAAATATTCATGGAAGTAATCTAGACAGACAAGAAAATAACCAGTGTGTTCATGTACGTTTTGATCCCTTGATTTTAGGAGGGATTATTTGTGTAATGTGTTTTGAATTTTAAAAAAGACTTGAGTCAGGGTTGAAGACAGAGAATGGGAAGTTGATCAGCACTCTAGTCAGAAATGGCCGAACCAGCTGGTCTAGGCTGGCTAAGAATGCTTCCTCCTTGGGAATCCTGTTATCCTGCCATTAATCTTTTCTGTTCAAGTTTAGATATATACAGAGTTTTGAAATTACTGATTTTGCGTTATCTAGTCTTTCCTTTCCAGGTCTCAGCTTTGTGTCTATGACTTTAAACTTTACCTACAATTTGAGTTTATGGTTACTGAGGTTTGAGACTTGAGAATTGGGAAATTATACTTATGTGATAGTTTATCATGATGAGAAGCTGTATTAGTTGGTTTTATTCTTTGTTTTCTTATTAAATATTGCTCTCATGGGTCACAAATTAATCTATCATGAGGGAGATCATGGGAGCCACTTTTACATATTTGGGTGGATCAAGATGCCGAAAGGGCCATTCTGGAACTTGGCTAGATTTTTTTTTTTTCTTTTTCCTGTTTTTATTTTATCCTCATCTCTAGCCTAGAAAGGAATATTGTCTACACTCAGTGGAGGTCTCATCCTTTAGTGAATAATTTCTGGAAATACCCTCAGAGGCACACCTATACCTAGGAGTGTCTTAATCTACTCAAGCCACAATTAAAATAATCCACGGAAAGTGCAAACCTGCTCTTGTTTCTGTCCTTTGTGGATCCTGTACCACCATTTATGACTGCCCAAGAATGGAATGCTGGCTTTGATTACTGACTGAATCTTTGGGTGTGTCTCAACTTCTCTATTTTACATTTTCTTTCTCTACAAAATAGGAATTATGCTTCCTACCTCATTGTGATTCTGGGAGGACTCAGATGTCTAAGAAGTAGTGTACTGTACATGCTCTATAAACAATAGTGATGGTACTATTTTCCTAACTGCTAGGTTTAGTTATAAAGCCTTAATCATTTTATTGATCAATAATGATCAAATCATACTTTGTGTGTGTGTGTGTGTGTGTGTGTGTGTGTGTGTGTGTGTGTGTGTGTGTTTGGTCCTGGGAA
>NC_034591.1:32427838-32439297 GCF_900095145.1 Mus pahari | reverse complement strand
AAATCTGAATCCTGCCTTTGTCTCTCATTGCCTTGGTTCTGTGACTTCACATTTAGTTGATAGAAATCTCAGGCCTAGAAACAGCTCCAGTCTTCTTCTATCCTTTGTTCTCTTATGAAGCTGGGTAAATTCTCTTTATTTATGTTTTTTTTTTTTTTTTTTTTTTTTTTTTTTTTTTTTTTTCTCTGATTATTTAATTTGTGATGTTTTTACTGCAAGCTTAGTTTATTAGCACCATTTTCTTTACTGACATAATGTAACAGTTTATAGGACTCAAAGTCAAATACCTTTGGCTTTAACACCTTAGCCTTACTAATAGCTTTGGTTTAAACAAAGCCTTTCACAAAACCTGCCTTACTGTTAGTTTGCTTGTTTGTATGCCAATGATTCTCAATCTTGAATATACCTTAAAGTCACCTAGCAAATTTTCTAAAAATTAAAATTTTGGAGGCATTTACCCAGACATCCTGTTTAACAGCTCTTTGGTGTGCCAGGCTCATGAGTGTCAATGTATACTATTTTACTTATAGGAAGCACAGAGAGTAAGCCAGAGATCAAAATTATTTTCTGATTTATTCAAAGTATATTAAAAGAATCTGAATATTACAATTGAACAAGTACAGAATGCCTACTAGAACATACTGTTGGCTTTTATTTAATCTCTATAGATCTGAAGCTGACCTATGTCTAATTTTCAGGAAAATATTTAATTTTTAATTAGATACTTCCCACCAAAGAGCTATAGTAGATGCTTATATAACTATAAAATCATTTTAGAATACCATAACTCAAGAGAAGCTTCAAGAATACTGACCAATATTTAATATAGAAGGGTTTTTACAATAAAAACCACACTGAGATTTTCTTTCTCTTGGGTTCTTACTCGTGTGTGTGTGTGTGTGTGTGTGTGTGTGTGCGCGCGCGCATAGGATATTTGTGTGTGTATATAGATGATATAAGATATATATGATCTTTTAAAGGATATTTTGAAGTCCCAAGAAGCTTGGGTGGGAGGTGAACAATTTAAAAAGAAGAGAACAGAAAAACAGAGCAAACTTTTCCATGCTTGTTTAAATGGTCATGCTTGTTGAGGTCTTAGCATTAAACAGGTACAGTTTGAGTAGCAGTGACCAGAGCATTGTTCTTCTGTTTCTCTGTGGTGAATGCTAGATGGAGTTCCCAGCACAGTGGGCTCAATAACATTCCACAAGCTACAAGGACCCACTTGTTAAAATTGCTCATTCAAGGACTGAACAGGTTTTGGAAAGCCGTTGATAAATGTCCCTTTCATTATCATAATACCTACATTTTGTCACTAGTCTGTGGGTTTGGAGAACCCTGTTTTTGTGCAGGAACAGTGGTTATCTTTTTTAATGAAGTAATTCAGTCACAGGTATGTTGACTTGTAACAAGGTCCATTTCCTCTTCAGCAACCACAGGTTCCCTAGTCCTCAAAAAAGCCTTTTAAACACTATCTTCTTGAGACAGCTGACATCTGTGTTTAGCTTTATACAACCTATGAGGAAAATAAGTATTATTTAAGGAACTCATTTCAGAATTGCCAGGAAATTTGTAATTCTCCTGCCTTTATTTTCAAGGATTGTTATTTGGAAACTGAAGTGAAACAGGTAATCCGAGGCGCTGACTGAAGAGAACTCTGAGTGTCAGATTTGTATGTTAGAGTGGCTATGAGGAATCTCATCCAGGGGAAAACCCAAACTAAATCTGTTTCTATTCCTCATTTTAAAACTGTTCCAGATTTCCATACCTATCCTAATTTTGCAAATGCATCAAATTTCTTTTCCATATGAACTGGAGTTCATTAAATTGTGCCCACTTATGGGCTTATATGTCAGAGAATGTATTTCATTATTTCCAGACTTTGTGTGGGGTGTGTGTGTGAATGTGTGTGTGTGTGTGTGTGTGTGTGTGTGTGTGTGTGTGTGTGTGTGAGAGAGAGAGAGAGAGAGAGAGAGAGAGAGAGAGAGAGAGAGAGANGAGAGAGAGAGAGAGAGAGAGAGAGAGAGAGAGAGAGAGAGAGAGAGAGAGCTTGCCTGTGTGTACAAGCATGTGTATCCATGCACACACTAGTATGAGTGAATATGTGTGAAGGCTAGAAGGCACCCTGATTTGACATGCATTTACTTATTTGTTCTTTCTTTGTTTGGAGACAAGATCTCTAAGTGGGTCCCGGAGCTCACTTTAGGTAGGCTGCCTAGGAATTGAGCATTGGAGAGCCTACTTACCTCCTGGTGTTGAGATTATAAGCAAAGCAGGTGGGTTTTAAAAGTGGGTTACAGGAATTGCACTCAGGCCTTCATGCTTGTAAATCAAGTATTTTATCCACTAAGCCACCTACTCAGCTCTTTGCAGACCACTGACAACAACATTTCCCTGGTTAGATCAGCTACAGCAATTAAAATCCTGGTGCTTTAGTTTGTCCTCTGCCACAGGAACCGCCAAGACAACCAAACCGCATTGTTTTGTTGTCTGTTACCTAACAGAACTGGTAATCATGGTGGTTTGAGACAATCCTAAATCTGCTTTTCTTGTCCATCTATGAAAGTCACTGAGGCATGTGACTTAATGGCTAAGAATAAGAATACTCAGTGTATAACTTTGGCTTTCTCTTTGTTGCACTATGAGTAAGCTTTCTTATCTTTCTATGTGCACAGGCATAAATAGCTAAACTACAGACTTAAAAGAGATTCTGGGCATGGGAAGCTCTCAGTGTGACTGCTGGCATGCATACTGGCACATTATCCTTAGCTACATTCAAGCAAAATAAAGCAAAATAAAACTGTAATAAAAAAAGAAAAGCACTAATTTAGAAATATTTTCCTAAAATTAACTAACATTATTTAAATAATTTTACCGAATTAAAGAAAATACTGCTGTGATATTCACTCAACACATACCTGCAGTGACTAATTTTGGTCCAGCCTCTCTGAGGGATACCTGAGGGAGCAAAGAGGGTAGAGTTCCAAGCCCCGGTAACTCCCTGAGTGGAGTTCACAGATTCCTAATAGGGACCTTTTGTTCTTTAAAGATTGTTTCCTTTCACTAATAGCAAGAAATCACAATTACTCTCAGCCTCTTAAAGGTATGAATAACTAAAATCCATTTACCAGTGAGTACATACCACGCATGTCCTATTAAACCTGGGTTACCTTACTCAGTATGATATGTTTTATTTCCATCCATTGGCCTTTGAAATTCATGCTGTCCTTGTTTTTAATTTCTAAGTACTATTCCATTGTGTAAAGGAACCACAGTATCTGTATCTATTCTTCAGTTGATGAATATCTAGGTTGTTTCTAGTTTTTTACTATTAGAAATAAAGCTGCTATGAAAATAGTTGAGCAAGTGTGCTTGTGGTATAATGGAGCATCTTTTAGGTATATGCCCAGGAGTGGAATAGCTGGATCTTTAGGTGGAAAAATTCCCAATTTCTGAGAAACTGACAGGTTAATTTCCAGAATGGTGGCACAAGTTTATACTCCCAAAAATAGTGGAGGAGTATTCTTCTTGCTCCACATCCTCACCAGCATGTGTATCTTTGATTTTAGCAATTCTAATGGGTGTAAGGTAGAATCTCGGAGATGTTTTGATTTTCATTTTCTTGATGACTAAGGAGATGAAACATTTCCTTAAGTGCTTCTTGGCCACTAAAGATGCCCCTTTTGAGAATTCTCTTTTTATTTTTCTACCCTATTTTTTATTAGATATTTTCTTTATTTTTGTTTCAAGTGTTATCCCCTTTCCTGGTTTCCCTTCTAGAAACTTCCTATCCCATCCACCCTTTTCCTGCTTCAATGAGGGTGTTCCCACACCCACCCACTTCCTCCTACCTACCCTCACCTTCCCCTACACTGGGTCATCAATCCTTCACAGAACCAGGGGCCTCTCATCCCACTGATGAGCAACAAGGCTATCCTCTGCTACATAAGCGGCTGGAGCCGTGGATCCCTCCATATGTTCTCCTTGGTTGGTGGTTAAGTCTCTGGGAGCTCTCGGGTCTGGCTGGTTGATAATTGTTATTCTTTCTATGGGGTTGCAACCCCCTTCAGCTCCTTCAGTCCTTTCTCTAACTCCTTCATTGGGGACCCAGTACTCTGTCCAATGGTTGGCTGTGAGCATCTGACCTTGTATTTGTCAGGTTCTGGCAGAACCTCTTTGGAGACAGCTATATCAAGCTCCTGTCAGCATGAACTTCTTGGCATCCAGAATAGTGTCTGGGTTTGGTAACTGTATATAGGACGAATCCATAGGTGGAACAGTCTCTAGATGGCCTTTCCTTCAGTCTCTGCTCTACACTTTGTCTCTATATTTGCTCCTGTGAGTATTTTGTTTCCCGTTGTAAGAAGGACCAAAGCACCCACACTTTGTGGGTCTTCCTTCTTCTTGAGCACCATGTGGTCTATTAATTGTATCTTGGGTATTTCAAGCTTTTGGACTAATGTCATCACCATGTGTGTGTGTGTTTGTGATTGGGTCACCTCAATTACCTCACTCAGGATGATTTTTTCTAGGTCCATCCATTTTCCTAAGAATTTCATGGATTCATTTTTTTAATAGCTGAGTAGTACTCTGTTGTGAAAATGTACCACATTTTCTGTATCCATTCCTCTGTTGATGGATATCTGGGTTGTTTCCAGCTTCTGCCTATTATAAATAAGGCTGCTATGAACATATTGGATACTATGTCCTTGTTATATGTTTGAGAATATTTTGGGTATATGCCCTGGAGTGCAATATCTTGATTCTCAGGTAATACTATATCCAATTTTTCTGAGGAACCACCAGACTGATTTCTAGAGTGTTTATGCTTGCAATCCCACCAACAATGAAGGACCTTTCCTCTTTCTCCACATCCTTGCCAGCATCTGTTGCCTCCTGAGTTTTTTATCTTAGCCATTCTGACTGGTGTGAGGTGTAATCTCAGGGTTGTTTTGATTTGCATTTCCCTGATGACTAAGGATGTTGAATATTTCTTTAGGTGCTCCTCAGCCATTCGGTATTTCTTGGTTGAGAATTCTTTGACTGGCTCTGTACTCCATTTTAATAGGGTTATTTGGTTCTCTGGCGTCTAATTTCTTGAGTTCTTTTATATATTGGATATAAGCCATCTATCAGATGTAGGCTTTGTAAAGATCTTTTCCCAATTTGTTGGTTGTTGTCATGTTTTTAATTGGATTATTTGGATTGTTAGAATCTAATTTCTTGAGTTCTTTATATCTTTTTAATGATAGCCTTGTGTCAGACGTAGGGTTTGTAAAGATCTTTTCCCATTTGGGGAGGTGGTGTTTTGTCCTTTTAGTGGTGTCCCTTAACTTACAGTAGCGTTTCAGTTTTACTGACCTAAGGAAACCAAATAACAAGGAGAGTCAGAGGGAGGATAGTTGAATATTTCTCAGAAGGGGAAATAAAAATAGATAATTAAAGAGGATAAAGTGAGGGAGCTGGTTGAGAGAGGGGATGTGGATGGGAGTATGGAAGGGGAGATGAAGATGTAGGGAGGGAGAGCAGGGGAGAGAGAACCAAAATGTAAAATGATGAGTAGGACTATCTCTAGGAACCTCAGCAGACCAGGAAGTGGGAGGAGGTCCCAGGGTGTCCATGATGATTCTAGTTAAGACTGATAGCAGTCTAGCAGTCAGGAACATGGATTCTGAAGGGGCCTCTTTCTTTAGCAAGGCAGCACTTCTAGTGGAGGGATGACAGCAAGCTACCCACAAAACCTTAGAAATAAAATGTGCCCTGCCTATAAGATTTGCAGGGACAAAGATTGAGTAGAGACTGAGGGAATGACCAAACAATGACTAGGCCAACTTGAGACCCATACCATGAGCAAGATCCAATCATTGATGCCATTAAATATACTTTCATGCTTTCATAATAACAACAACAACAACACAGTAAAAGACTGAGTCTAACATGGGGTTTCCAGTAGGAGTACTGAGCATCTCTAACACTCACTTGGAAACATAAATTTACCTTATTAGCATGCCCCTGCTTTCCTTATGTAGTGCTGGGGTGTTACAGTTTCCTTTGGTAAATTATTCCATAGAGATTACAACATCTAGCACCTGGCAATCAGGAACACATAGGTCCAGTGTTGAACTGCATGTGGGCTTGGGGTTTGTTCCAGTTGATGCTTCGTCCTGAAATGAGAATGAGATACCTTATCTTACATAAGACTCCCACACAGTGTGTTATAAACATGGTGAACAACGTTATTCCAACAGCTTTTCCATGTAAATGCTTAATCATTTGTACACAACCCACTTACACAAATGCACCACACACTGCACTCAAAAGTACACACACACACACACACAAACAGAACTTTTAGAAAACCCTCTAATTTATTTCTTCCAATGCCAGATTCTTCTAGTTGCCTTCAAGCATTTAAGGGTATCTGACTTATTAATTAGCACTCATAAACCTATATGGTACTATTTGCAAAATATTTTCAATGGCCTTTTAACAGTGTTCCTGGTTTTCTAACCCCTCTTCTTATTTTCTAACCCATTTGGCTGTTTATTAATTCTACAGTGTTAACATTTTTCATCAGAGGAAATTTTGGCAACAAACAGGCTATGATATATTGTATTTGCTGATATGTTGGTTTCCTCTATGTTTACCTTCACTGACATTGATTTAACCTAATTAAAATATGTAACAGTTTTTATATTGTATGTAAGTACTCAGGGCAAAGTCATCCAGTTCTGGGCCCTGAACATCAAAGCTATTTCTTTAAACACATTTAAAGGTGGACATTTCATAGTCAGGGAAGAGACTTGTATGATGCCTGTAACAACAGTGAAAGTGCATGTGCCTTAGAGACTTGGGAAATGTCCCCCATCTCACAGACATTGTTAATCTCCATGAAACTCACAGGGTGACCTTTCTTATTTAATTTTTATAGACATGCTGTCTCATGCCTCTTTAGGAGGCACCATCTTCATATGGCAAAGTAAGAGAATAAATTAATATAGGCACTAAGATCATTAGACCTTTGATTTCTTTTGGGTTTTTATGGAATGTCATCTCAAAGAAAGCTTTCTTTAAATTTATAAACCCTTTATGTAGCCACTCCTCAGATTTTTCTCTGCTTTATACTTCCTCTTGCAACCATTCTAAACATTTTTACTTACAAATTTTGAGAATTGCCTATTACTTTAGTATAGAAACAGTTATTGTAGGAATGCACTTTTTTCATGTAATTTACTTCTATGTTCCAAGGACAAAGAACAGTAAAATACTAGTGATTTGACTTAATGCTTTAAAAATGACTAGAGTCATTTTTTTTTCTCACCATTGAAAATTATTCCTATCCACTGGTAGCAGAAGAAATATTTATCAGTATTGATATATTGTAGCTGACTACAGAGCATTGTGTCATCAAAGCCAGTAGATAGAAATATTTGAACATTAAGAGAAAATACCAGCCAGGCATTGGTGGTGTATGCCTTTAATCCCAGCACTTGGAAGGCAGAGGCAATTGGATTTCTGAGTTCAAGGCCAGCCTGGTCTACAGGGTGAGTTCCAGGACAGCCAGGCAGCCAGGGCTAACAGAGAAACTCTCTCTCTCTCTCTCTCTCTCTCTCTCTCTCTCTCTCTCTCTCTCTCTCTCTCTCTCTCTCTCTCTCTCTCTCTCTCTCACACACACACACACACACACACACACACACACACACAGGAAATACTTACCATTAGTTTCTATTCTATTGACTGTGATTTTTAACTTAAGTCCTCTTGATATACCCTGTGATGCTTTTATTTTGCTGTTGAACTTCCTTCTTCTATTACACAGCCTCTGAATTCAAAGCTATCCTATATGCCATTTTAAATATGATCCTTAATATGGTAAAACTGAGAATCTCCCACATTCAAGAAAGAGTGGGAGCGACATTTCAGAATTTCATCCATTAACATAGACATTATTGCATATAAAGCTTTTAAGTATTGTTTTTCAAAGTCACTTATAGTCACTATTTTGTCTGAGAACACTTTATTCTCTCACTAGCCTCTTTTTCTAGCTGAATGACCATAATAGTTGCTTCATAGAGAAAATTTTTAATGATTTACTGTCATCTTACCCTGTTCAGAAACATTTAATAGAACACACATTTTCTTACCACCTGAATCTTACTTAACTTGATATCAGATACTGTGTGTTCCAGTAAATGTTTCTGAAAAGGATAAAATTGTGCTAAATCACTTGAAATATAATTTATATGAAAAGATAGACTTAAGAAATTTATGAGATTACACAGTGCAATCTGTAATATCCAAGTTTTTATTTTCATATCAGAGCAGGAAATGTCAGAATAGTTTTCCTTCTAACTCTATAAAAGTTCTGTGACTTTGAAGCTCAGAATAAATTCTAGACACCAACCTCTAAAAATTTGCCCTGTTTTCATAATCTTAGAAAAGGTAGTTTGTCCTTTCTCACCTATGCGAGGATTTTGTTGCACTATTGTGTAATAGACTTTCCTTTTTGCTTGCCATTTAAACCTCAGGTTAAGTAAGTGTTCATGCATGAGAGGAGAATTCTCCAGCCCCTAAACAAGAGAATCCCATGATTTCTACCTTTAGGTTTGCCTGACAGATCAATTGCTATAGTATCACTGATAAGTGTGGTCTTTCTCGTAATTCTCACAGTAGTATTATAGATTTTATAGTCAGAGAGTGTGTCTCTTTCAGTCCTTAGCATTTAAATACAATACATAGATAATACCGACCAAAGAGTTATTGAACAGTGAGGGAGAAATAATAAGGGTTGTGGTACCAGCATCATGGCTCATTGTGGTCATTGTGAAGTTCCATAGTTCTGAAAGTAAAATTTGGAGAGAAGTCTTTTAATTCCTCTGAACAACAGGGAATCTAGTATCTACGTGTGTACTGAAAATAGAATCACAAAGTGTTCTGTGGGACTTGTTTAATATAAATATCTCACATAAATGTTGCTACATTTTATAAAAAAATATATCTAGGTTTAACACTTAAATAAAGTTTTTGCTTTCAGAGCAAATAGATTTGACACATTTTCCCAGGTTGTTCAATCATATTTTTCTTTCCCTTAGGCCACTTTTGGAATAGAGAAGTACAGCCTGTCTTCATTTATTGTATTAGAATGTCAAGCTCTCTAACCATGTTTGGGTAGAGCATATTGTTCAGGAACTCTGCAACACTGCAGTTTTATTTCCTACTCATTATTCTTATAATATGTTTACTTTGCCCCTAGGTAATAATTTCTCACCATTTTCTATTTTAGTAGGTGTATTTTATTTTTTAATATATCACAGGGTTACATATTGCAATTACCAGTGACTGTTTTGATATTACACATCATATCCTAGGTGTATAAAGTTTTTTAGAATCCTTTTCTTCCTAAAAAGCCCAACAGGCTCCTATTAAATTGTTATTCTCTCATAACAGTCTTCACATAGAGAAATATATTTGCCTATCACAACTAACTCTCTCTCTTTTTCTCTTATTCTCTCTCACACATCTATATTCTCTCTATATATGTATTCTTTCTATTCTAGTCTGTTCATCTCCTGTCCCTTCCTTTTTAGTCCCATCTCTCTGTTATTTCTTTCCACAAAATAGTAAATAATAATATCTCAGAAGCTGAATACTACTAAATGTAGCATTAAGGATGCAATGGTCAATAAAGGAACTCTAAGAAGTATGTTGGGGGCTGGAAAGATGGATTAGCAGTTAAGAGTTATTTCTCATCTCCCAGAAACCCTTAGTTTAATTCCTAGCACCCACAATGGGTGACTCATACTGACTGTAATTCCAGCTCCAAGGAACCAAATATCTCTTCTGGACTCTGCAACTGCCTGAATACATGTTGCAGACACAAAGACATACATGCATACTCATAAGTAAATAATAATTTAAAGAAAAAGATAATCTCAGAAGTATGAATGCTTACTTTAGCAGGGGTATTCCTTCAATGCCATAATAATCTACCAATCTACTTCCCTATTTTAATTGTTTGAGCCTTATTTCTCTTTACAAATGAGATTTGAGTACTGAATGTCAGAAACTTCATTGATAGTACACTCAACCACCACCCAAAGTAAGCTTTCACAAAATGACACTACCGCTCAGTGGAAGTTTTAACTACATTAAAAATGAATATAAATGGCTATGCTTTGCAATATTTTGTTACAATTCACACCTTTGAGAATTCTTTTCAATCAGTGTTAAGCAAAAGATTCTTTTAAAAGATGTGAAGATTAGCAATTATATTTTGTGATTCCCCAGTGCCCTTAAACATTTCTCCCGTGGATTAGATGATGTCAGTGCATGCTTCAGGCTAAATTCACTGGCTGTGTTCGGAGTAAAGAGTAAAATACATACTTTTCAGGCAAATAGTTTGAGGTTCACAGCTGCACTATTTTATGTTAGGCAGTATATTGTATTTGTGATAGTACAATACTATCCTAAGTTATGTAATTGCTTGGTTACCAGTTGTTTATTACTGTGTCAAAATAATATTCGAAAGCCTGAGAAATATATATTAATGCGTTTTATATTAAGTTACAACAAAAGATTTGTCTCACCCACTCAAAATACTTGTCACCCCAAAAATCCACTGTTAAAGTAGCTTGTTCCAATGTATAGGACTTTCTCAGTGCAAATTGACTGTCTCTTGATAAAAATTTTAGCTATTTAGGAGAAAGACAAATTGTTCATTTCTGTTTTTCATTTCATCTAAATATTGTAGCATTNTTTCTCTTAGTNNTTATATTTCACCAGATTAGACAATTTTGACTTGTTGTNCATATGGAGATGCATACCAAATATCATTATAAAGAAGTATATTTGCATTAATTTTTACATGAATTATGTTATGTGTATGATTATATTAAAGTTTATTATGTGCCTTCAAATCTACTAATTGTTATCTAAATTGAAATTGACCTTATAATTCTAGAGATTTAATAGAAGAATTTCTAATCATATTGTATTCACAATTATTTAATTATGTTCATCATTTAACTTTTATTTTCCGCATAGCTTTTACTCAGTTTCCCACTTTCAGTCCATCTTTTTACTTTCAGTCCATTTGTTACATTTTTGTTTAAGAACATACTATATTTTACAGCCAGATGATCACTGACTGCATTTTAAATAATCAAATGTTATATGTTATTGTGTCATTGAAAAACAGGCCTTTACATACATCTACCTATGAATGTAGTTTACCTGAATTCATGAAACCCATGCACACTTAGGATGATACCCTCCAGATGCATCCATTTGCCTAAGAATTTCATAAATTCGTCGTTTTAAATCCATTTTATAAATGTACCACATTTTCTGTATCCATTCCTTTGTTGAGGGACATCTGGGTTCTTTCCAGCTTCTGGCTATTATAAATAAGGCTGCTATGAACATAGTGGAGCATGTGTTCTTATTACCAGTTGGAACAT
>NC_034591.1:32395748-32426728 GCF_900095145.1 Mus pahari | reverse complement strand
GCCATCACTGGGAAGAGAGGCCCCTTGGTCTTGCAAACTTTATATGCCCCAGTACAGGGGAACACCAGGGCCAAGAAGTGGGAGTGGGTAGGTAGGGGAGCAGGGCGATGGGGGGGGAGGGTATAGGGGACTTTGGGGATAGCATGTGAAATGTAAATGAAGAAAATATCTAATAAAAATTGAAAAGAAAATCAAAACTAAAAACAAACAAACAAAACAAAACAAAACCCTTGCACAGTATTTTCAAGATCTGTGTTCCATCCTCAGTGTTAGGAATCTAAAATAACTGCATAGATGATGTTTTCACATTATTAGCATGACCCCTAAATCACTGTCCACCATCATAGTCATCTTTGATTGTTTTGCATATTAAGCAAGTCTATGTTGCACCCTAGTTCTGATTCCAAAAGGAATACACTCACTCACAAAAAGATGAGTTGTATTTTAGGAAGTGAGGAAATTACTCTTCAGGAAAATGCAAGTAGGCTGTATCAGTTTCAATAGTTTAGATAGAAACAGTCTACTCTATAGCATGTTCGTTTATGATATTTCATTTTTTTTAGCTGTGAATTTTTTTAAAATTTAAGCTCACTGGCAGGAATTCAATTGAGTCAATAAAAATAGGATACCTTTTCACCCTTCTCTCAGAAGTTTTCTACCAATATTTAAGGAAAGTTAAACATTTTTTTCTTTGGGGGGGATATTTTGTTTATTGACATTGCAAATGTTATCCTCATTCCTGGTTTCCCCTCTGAAAATCCCCTATCCCATCCCCCTCCCCCTGCTTCTGAGGGTGAGTCCCCACCTACCTACCCACTCACTCCCACCTTACTGCCCTGGCATTCCACAGAACTGAGAATTGAGCCTTCACAGAACCAAGGGTTCCTCCTCACATTGACGCCCAATAAGGCCATCCTCTGCTACATATGAGGCTGGAGCCATGGGTCCCTCCATGTGTACTCCTTGGTTGATAGTTTAGTCCCTGGGAGCTCTGGGGTGTCTGGTTTGCTGATTTTGTTGTTCTTCCTATGGGTTTGCAAAACACTTTAGTCTTTTCTCTTAACTCCTCCATTGGGGACCCCGTTGTCAGTCCAATGGTTGGCTGTGAGCATCCACCTCTGTATTTGTCAGGCTCTGTCAGACCCCCTCAATCTTGACAGGTACATCAGGCTCTTGTCAGCAAGCACTTGTTGGCATCCACAATAGTGTTTGGGTTTGGTGTTTGTATATGGGATGGATTCCCTAGGTGGGACAGTCTCTTGATGGCCTTTCCTTCAGTCTCTGTTCCACACTTTGTCCCCGTACTTCCTTTAGACAGGAGCTATTCTGGGTTAAAAATTTGGAGATGATTGGGTGGCACAATACCCCAATGGGGTCTTTACCTAACCTCTGGATATGGCCTCTACAGGTTCTCCCTTCCCATTGTTGGGCATTTCAGATAATGTCTTCCCTGTTAGTTCCTGGGAGCCTCTTTTATTCCTGGCACCTGGGACTTGCTGGTAACTACCCCCATTTCGCCACCCCCATCTCCCCATACCCCATCTCTACACACCTCTGTTCTAATTGCTGACCCTTTGTATATCATCCCAGTCATTTCTTCCCATACCTGATCCTTCCCCACTCCACCCCCACTTCCTCTCTTCTTCCCAAGTTCCTACCTTTACTTGAGCATACAATTTCCATCTTCAAAATGATGCTTAATGACAATTGTCGTGGGAATTCAACTATTATTTATTTTCAATCTAGAAAATTTACTTTATATACACCCAGGTTAGTGTTTTTCTGGTCATTTTTTTTTCACTTGGATCTGTTATGCTAAAATAACAAATCATCTCATGAGAAAAGCTGGCTCCGCAGCATTTATGTCTGTCAGGTTTCAACACTGCTTATTTTTGTCTTCATGTTTCATCTCATACATGTGGTGTACTGTTGGTTTGAACAACAATGGAAAGCCCATATCACACTCTAGAATCTTGCTTCCTGTAGTGTAGTTAACAATAGATAAAACACACACATTTCCGATATCCTTTGACTTGTACCTTGGAGAATTACTGTAGCATTACTTGAGGCAAGCTTCAATAAAACTACAAAATAAAGCATAATTTCTGCAAATATTTTGTGTCTCAGTGCATTGTATGCTATTAAGGTAGCAAAGCAGTTCATGTTGATATTTTTGTGAACCTTAACAAAGAGAAAATAGACCATGAGAAAAATCAGTACAGTTTTAGGAGAGAAGTAGATAGAACCTGCCTGATACGCAAAGAGAACCATGTCTTGTAAGAAAAAAATTGGTCCCTGAAAAGTTAAACTTCACAGAGGAATCAAAGTTAGTGAAGAGTGTGCTTTTCTTGACAGTTCCTCATATACCATATCTAAGTTTCCCCAGTATGTGCCTTGTGAAGATGAGCCAGCATCAGAATGGCTTTTGTCCTGGTCAGTGGCCTTCCTGAACTCAGGTATAAATTGGAACTGGGAGAGAGAATACAAGAGATCAACAAGAAAGGTGGACAAAATTGTTGCATTAGGAATAGGAGCAGGGTTTTTAGTGGTAAAGGGCAATATTTACCACCATAGCTTAGAAACCTATTAGATGGTCCTGTGACATATATTATAGTTGACAATATAAGAGATAGTTTGCTTATACCAAGTATTGGATGGGGTTTTATTATTTTTCCTTACTGTCTGTTACTATGTAAGAATAGAGAACCAGCTGAACCTGTCAAGGTCCATTCCATGACCAGCAGCACAATTTGCTGTTTTCTAACATAGCTGACACTTGTGAGTTTGCCTCATTATATCAATTAATAAAGCTCATATTAGCATTTTATACTGGCATACTTTGGAAATACATCATTGCTCTACTGATAGTAGCAATACCAAAATGCTCAACTGAAATGTTGCTTTGAGAATAAGCAGGGGTCTGATCACAGATGAGGACAATTTGCACAATACAGAAGTTTACTAAATGTAAATGTTCATTATTTGATGTAGAGAACAGTTATATTTAAGAGTGACATGAAGAAATGTGATGAAAGTGTGGAGAATGCTATTTCAAATAATTATATTTTGAGTTCCTGAAAGGTTTTATTATTTTAGACTCATTTTATAGGCAATGACAAGTTTGACAATTTGTCCAGATGCTCATTGAAGTGTATTAAACTCACCTCTTCTCATTTTAAACAATGTGACCATTAGTTATATATTTTGGTAGAGGAGAAATTACATTGATATTTAAAATGTTATGATAATTAATTTCTGCAATACTTAAACACATCAAAGAAAATCTATCAAGTAATACTTTATTACTTCCATCTTCAAAAAATGGTGAAACTGAGGCAATGGGTTAAATGATATGTATGATGCTATTGAGCTAATAGCAAAATATGATTCAGTGTCATAAAAAGATCTTCTGAGAGTCATGTTTTGAAGAACCTGTTGTATTGACTACACATTACTGATGGGAAAGACTATTTTGATCTCCATTTCACATCAATACTTTGTGACATAAATGAGTTGGTCTCTGTAATGTCCTGTAACACTGCTTAACATTCACTAAAGTTTAGATATCTTCATAGATTTTAATTTAAGTGTTAGTGATGTACTGTCTAATATGGAAAAAAATGTTTTAGGGATATTTCTACACCTAAAATTATTCACTGAGATTTTATGCATTTATACATTTTGGGTTAAGTTCCAAAATGCATGAAGAAATCAAGAAATTAGACACCAAAAAACCAAACAACCCAATTAAGAAATAGAGTACAGAGCTAAACAGAGAATTCTCAACAGAGGAATCTTGAATGGCCAAGAAGCACTGAAAGAAACATTCAACATCCTTAGATATCAGTAAAATGCAAATGAAATTGACTTTGTGATTCCCATCAGGATTGCTAAGATAAAACATGCTAGAAGCAGTACATGCTGGCTAGGATATGGAGGGATGGTGGGAGGACAAACTTGTATAACCACTTTGGAAATTAATTTGACGTTTTTTTGGAAAATCCAGAATAGTTCTACCACATGATCCAACTATACCACTACTGGGCATATATATATAAAATATGCCGCACTATTCTACAAGGATACTATCTCAACTAAGTTCAAAGTATTTTAATTTATAATCGCCAGAAACAGGTTGTTATAAATAAACAATCTAGATGTCCCTCCACTGAGGAATGATAAAGAAAATGTGGTACATCTACACAATGAAATACTATTCAGCTATTAAAACCAAAAACATCATGAATTTGCAGGAAAGTGGATGGAACTAGAAAATATATCCTAAGTGAGGTAACCCAGACTCAGAAAGTCATGTCTGGTATGTACTCACTTATGAGTGCATTAGCCATAAAGAACAGGATAGACATGCTACAATTCACATACCTAAAGGAACTAATAAGCAGGGCTCAAGGAAGGATGTGTGAAACTCATTCAAAAGTGGAAACAAATTAGTTATCTCATGTGGATATAGGAAGGGACCTGGGTGGGAGAAGGGGTGAGGAAGGGAACATGGATGGGGATTGGGTTGTGGTTAGAGGAGGGAGGAAGAGGGCTGGAAGTGAGAATGGAAAACAGTAGGGATCATCTCTGGACCTATCTGAAGATCTGGGACAGGAAAAGGTATGGAATGTTTATGAGAGTGATCCTAGCATAGACACCTACCAGCATCAGATATGGAGATTGAAGGCAGAACATCTAATGGAGGGAGGGAACCACCAGCTCCCACAAAACCTTTGACCCAAAATTTGCCCTACCTACAAGATGCACATGGATAAATATGGAGCAGAGACTGAGGGAGAGGCCAACAATGAATACCCTAACTTAAGACCAATTCCATGTGAGAGAGCCAACCCCTGACACTTATAATGATACCTTGCTGTACTTGAAAAGAGGAGCTTAACATAAGATGAGCTGTTTTCTGTCTGCATCATCTTGCTGCTGATAGAAAGAGATGCAGAGACCCACAGCCAAACAACAGGCAAAGCATTAGGAGTCTTGTCGAAAGTGGGAGATAAAATCGAGCAAACCAGAGGGATCAAGGTGAACACATGAAGACCTACTGTGTCAACTAACCTGGGCTCACAGGGCTCACAGGGCTCACAGAGATTGAACCACCAACAGAAGAGGATGCAGAACCTGGATCTAGAGTCCTCTATGCATTTGTAGCAGATGTGCAGATTGGTCTTAATGCTGGTCCCCTAACAACTGGAGAAGGGACTGCCTTTCCCAATTTCTTGACTCCCTATGGACCCTTTCCCTTAAATGGACTATCTGATTGGACCTCATTAGGAGAGAATGAGATTAGTCATTCTGTGACTCGATATCCCAGGACAGGGTGGTGGCCACTGATGGCTCGCCCTTCTCTGAAGGGGAGGAGGCAATGGGAGGAGGAATTTGTAAGAGTGGGAGTTGGAGGAGAGGATGCATAGAATCCTGTGATCTGAATGATCAAGATGTAGGTTAAATAAATCAATAAATGAATGGAAAAAAAGATGAGTTGTTCATAATAATTTCCAAATATCTTTTGTTATATCTATTATGTCCTTTTTTATCTCTAGGTAAGCTTATTTTACTCTTGTTTGTTTATTTCTTAATTAGTCAAGGATTTCCTTGATATTTTCACATAACAAATCATTTTATCAGGGTTCATCATTTTCTTATTTTAAGTTTTGGATTTCTTGAAAGTTTCCTATATACTTACAGTATTTTATAATAATGTTTGGGGCCCCATTTCATTGGCTTCTACTACTATATTTAATAATTCTTTCCTTTTATTAACTTGAAGTTTGGTTTCCATTTATAATATTTTGAGACAGAATTCTGACAGTACATTTGATAGTTTTCTATATTTTATATATGCTTATTTGTTTCTATCAAGTGTCATCTTAGTAAAAATTTTGCTTTATCTTTTATTAAGTTGAACTACTCTGTATCTATATCAAACATTTAAAATTCCATTCTTGCTTCTTACATTGCTCAAAAGTAAGTTGTAAATTTTTATTCATTGCTTGCAAAGCACACTGTCAATAGGACAAAACAGCAACCAACAAATTGGGAAAAGATCTTTAACAATCCTATATCCAATAAAGGGCTAATATCCAATGTATACAAGGAACTCAAGAAGTTAGACTCCAGAGAAACAAATAGCCTTATTAAAATTTCGTACAGAGCTAAACAAAGAATTGTCAACTGAGGAATCTTGAATGGCCAAGAAGCACCTAAAGAAATGTTCGATATCCTTAGTAATCAGGGAAATGCAAATCAAAACTACCCTGAGATTCCACCTCACACCAGTCAGAAAGACTAAAACCGAAATCATCAGATAATGGCGAGGATGTGGAGAAAGAAGAACACTCTACCATTGTTGGTGGTAATGCAAGCTGGTTTAACCACTCTGGAAATCAGTTCAGTGGTTCCTCAGAAAATTGCACATAGTATTATCTGAAGATCCAGCTATACCACTCCTGGGCATATACACAAAGATGCTCAAACATGTAATAAGGACATACACTCCACTATGTTCATAGCAGCCTTATTTACTATAGCCAGAAGCTGGAAAGAACTGAGATGTCCTTAAACCAAAGGATGGATACAGAAAATGTGGTACATTTGCACAATGGAGTACTACTCAGATATTAACAACAATGAATTCATGAAATGCTTAGGCAAATGAAAAGAACTAGAAAATATCATCCTGAGTGAGGGAACCCAATCACAAAAGGACACACATGGTATGCACTCACTGATAAGTGGATATTAGGCCAGAAACTTAGAATACCCAATACAATTTGCAAAACACATGAAACTCAAGAAGGAAGACCAAAGTGTGGGTGCTTCAATACTTCTTAGAAGGAAAACAAAATAAACAAAATAATTACTGCAAATATGGAGATAAAACGTAGATCAGAGATTGAAGGAAAGGCCATCCAGAGACTGTCCTACCTGTGGATTTATCTTACAGACAGGTACCAAACCCAGACACTATTGTGGATGCCAAGAAGTGCAAGCTGACAGGAGTCTGATATAGCTGTCTCCTGAGAGGCCCTGCCAGAGCCTTACAAACACACAAACCTTTGGACTAAGCTAGGGGTCCTCAATAGAGGAGTTAGAAAAAGGACTGAAGGAGTTGAAGGGGTTTGCAACCCCAAAGGAAGAACAACAATATCAACCAAGAAGATCTCCCAGAGCTGCCAGGGACTACGCCATCAACCAGGAGTACACATGGCTTCAGCTGCATATGTAGCAAAGGATGGCCTTGTCATGCATCAGTGGAAGGAGAGGTCCTTGGTTCTATAAGGTTTTGATAGATGCCCCAGTGTAGGGGTGGTGGGAGTGAGTGGGTTAGTGATGGAAAACCCTCATAGAAGCAGGGGTATGGAGGATGGGATAAGGGTTTACAGGAGGGGTGGAAAACAGAAAAGGGGATAACATTTGAAATGTAAGTAAAGAAAATATCCAATAAAAAATAATTATAAAAACAATATTTTAAAAAGATCTTGAAATGGATGAATGTGGAAGCAAAATAATTTAATACACATGACATAAATGGAGAAAGGGGGTCTCTTTAGGCTAGGAGGACAAAAATCAAGAGGGGTAGATGATATTGTTTTTATATATATAGCAAATAATCAGGTATTTTGAAGTGACCATGACTTAATGTGATTATAAAGATGAGAACTGAAACAAAAGCAAAATCAATTTAGGTGTATCCTAAATTGATTTTAGGGTATTGCTGGACATGGGTAGTGCTGTTTTCGGTTTACTGAGCATACTTACATTAGAGCAATCGAAGTTTCCTGTGTTCTCATACTTCTGACTCTGTTTTTTACTCTCTCACATTTTCTTCTTAATCACTATTGTTTTTACTTCTTTCACTATGATAAAATTCCTCTAGGAATTTCCTCTATATCAATTTGGACAGAGATGTATTTTTCTCACTTTTAATGTCTTCATTTCTCTTGGCTTTGTTGGATGAAATAGTTTATGTTGTCTATTTCCTTTTTGTCCTCTATCACTGTGAAAATTTTCATCCATTTTTTTCTGATACCCTTGATGCAGATCACAGATCATATGAAGCTTAACAAGAAAGAAGACCACAGTGTGGATGTTTCAGTCCTACTTAAAAAGGGGAACAAAATAATCATGTGAGGTAGAGGGAGGGAGGGACCTAGAAGGGAGTGAGATGAAGGGGAGTAAAAGGGGAGACAGGATCATGTATGGGAAGAGACAGGAAAAAAGTCCCGAGGGTCAGGAAAATTAATGGAATTATGTAGCAGTGGTGTTTGGGGAACTGGGTTATCCACTAGAAAGTCTCAGGTACTAGGCAAGTGAGAGGTTCCTAGGACCCAACCCAATGGGGATGACATTAGCTGAAATACTCAACAAAGGGGAGATAGAACATGCAGAGACCACCTCTAGTAGATAGAAATGGCCTCCAGTTGAGGGATATGACCACCCACCTATCTCAAAAAATTTAACCCAGATTAATTCCTGTCTAAAGGAAATGCAGGGATTAAAAATAAGGGGGCAGAGACAGAAGGAAAGGGCAAGCATAGATCACTCCACCTTGGGATCCATTCCATTTGCAGACACCAAACCCAGACACTACTCTTAATGCCAAGAAGTTCTTGCTGACAGGAGCCTGGTATAACTGTACCCTGACTAATATAAGGCTCTACCAGCACCTGACTAATATAGATACACAGTCAACCATTGGTCTGAACCTGAGGACATTAGTTAGGGGGAGTACTGAAGGAGATGAGGGATGATGTTGTTTTCCCCATAGGAAAAACAACAATATCAACTAACCAGAACCTCCAGAGCTCCCAGGGAATGAATCACTAACCAAAGAGTATACATAGAGGGATCAATGGCTCCAGCTATATATGTAGCAGAGGACTGTTTTATTTGGCATCAATGTGAGTGTAGACCCTGTGTCTTGTGGAGGCTTGATGCTCCAGCATAGGGGTATGCTAAAGTAGTGTGGTGGGAATGTGTGGGTTGTTGGAGGAACAACCTCATCCAGACAAAGAGGAGGTAGGATAAGATGGGAGGTTTGAGGATATGGGACTGGGAAGGGAAATAACATTTAAAATGTAAATAAATAAAATAACCAATAAAAAAGGTAATTCAAAAAGAAAATAAATATAAAACCTAAGTACAAAAACAGTGAAAGAGAAAGAAAGATGCTTAAAGTAAATTTAATGTGAATGCCATGTTTAAACACTAGGACCCCTGGGGCATGTAACAACTAAGTCATGTAAATATATGTGTTTCCTTGGGGAAATCCAGTTAATAAACTATATTATAGTAATTTCAGGTGTGCTGCTCAAATTTTGGCCTTTATGTTTAGTCATATATCCAACACCACAAAGAAGAAACAGGATGTTTCCTGTGGGGCAATGGGCTATGCACAGACACCCTTGTCTCCAGTAGAACTGAGGCCTTGAACCCTGGTAGGACCCAGTGGGTGGTAATTCCCACCTACATGGGACAGAAGGCATTTGATCATGTCTCCTGGACTGCTGGTTCCTGTCAAAGTTACCGCCCCCACAGCCCCCAGAAGAGAGTCGTGTGGCTATCAGTCACATAGACAGTGTCCCAAGCTTCTGGCATTCTGGCTAGACTCCTCCCCACAGTTACCTAGCAATTGCAAGATAACAAAGCCCACTATAAAAGGGGCTGCTTGGCCCCACCTCACTCTCTTCAAGCTTTCTTACTCTCTAGCCCTCCTTCTCTCTCTCTTTCCCTTCTCACCCCTCTCTCTCTCTAAGTTTTTACCTCTTACTCTCTAGCCTTTCTTCTCTCTCTCTTCCCTCTTCTTTCCTCGTGGCCATGGCTGGCCTCTCTCTCTCTCTCTCTCTCTCTCTCTCCCTTCTCTCTTTCCCCCTGCCTTTCTACAATAAAGCTCAAAACCATAGACTGTCTGTGATCATGAGGCCTGCAATGCTTGAACAATGGGATAGGTTTTCTCCTAAAGAGCCCTGTCTAACCTCCCGACAGAAGGCCCTCCTATGCTGTAGCCACAGACTGGACTAAGGACTCTTGGCTTCTTGGGAACCACCCAGCGCCTGCCTCTCCTCCTGTACTATTCCCTTATTTCTGGGGCCGAGTGCAGTCCTGGTGCCCCTATTCTGTTCTCATCTCCTCTGCCTTATCCAGTGTGAGACTCTGGAGGCTGAGAACATGGTATCTGGGGCTGCCCCTTGTCCACCACCTGCCGTGTGGGGTCAGTCGCCTAACAGAGTCAGATGCCCACCCTGGGCCTCATGGACAGCATCCGGCAGTCCTCCCACATCCACCCATCCAGAGCACTGGAACTCTGGCAGGTTGCGGGTACTTTCCTATTCCCCTTCTCCCCTACACCCATGGCTGCACAGTTTCCATCACAACATGTCTCCTTGTGTGTCTCACTGTTTCTGTTTAGTCAGTTCTCTTCTTATTCCCTGGACAATTGTTCTAATATTTGTCCCTTTTCACTTTTCTGTCATTAAATGTTATTTTATTGGATCCATGTAAACCGTTCAGCTTTTGAGAGTGCTGAACTTTACTTATCATGATGGCTATATTCTTAGTGTCTGTTAGTTTTTAAGTACATGTAATTACATTTATTTATTTGTGTGTTGGGGCATACATTATCTATTATCTGCATATAGATGTCAAAAGATAAATTGTAGGAGAATATAATTCAAGTTGTCAGGCTCAATAGGGCATATTATATGATAAGCCATCCCAGCAGAGCTAGTCATTTTTATTTAAAGCAGAATAATATTAAAAATATGTCAATTTACCACAATCTCTCTATTAATTTACTAGTTGAGAATTTAGTTATGTCTATTTATGTGATTTGGACACAGCTAATGAAGGAATTCTCATGCATGTTGTGAGTGAATACATATTTTCTTTTTATGACTCTGAACTTATTTCTCCCTTTGCTTGAAAGCTTAAAAGTAAAAGTCCAACAAAAAGGATGCTTATCATAGTATTAAAATTGGCATCACAATTTGTGCTTTATTGGTTAATTAATTTTCTTTCAATTTTGTGTTAACAAAAGTGGAAGTCTTGAACGTGAACATGAAATATTTTATCTGAAAATATGTTGAATTTATAAACGTCTATGGTGATAGCAATAAAGTATCATATAACTTCCCTCTATTCCACATAATACTTAGTTCGTCCACTACAATAACCATCTACATTGGAGTTTAGTCAGTATTCAGTTTTCAACAGATGGCCACCAAATATGGCTATTGGCTATTTCTTTCATTCTGTACAATTCCATCTTATTGTACTCAATCGTTGATATTTATTTCTTCCATTTTTGTACCTATCATTGCTACTATACTCAGCAGTATTAATTCGTGTCCTATGAACTTCCTGATCTACAGAGTCTAATTGTAGGAATGTGTTCTTTAGAAGTTTCAAGGATTTGAAATTTCTTAAGGTAATTGATGAAATTAAGGATAAATATGTGATTATAGTAAATGCTGGCAATATATTTTGGGGGATTTACTGACATGTTCAACTTCTTTTCTACATATATTTTCATGTTTGCAGAAATAGACTGGTGATTTTATCTTAAATATGTTCTATAAAAGTTGGGTAAAGTGTACTACACAGGTGCAAAATTTGCTGCTTTTCCATTGATTGTCTTGGGATTCTGCACAGCTTGAGGAAATATGTATCTGTTGAAGGATTTTTTTTTCTCCTAATTTTCTTCTCTTTATCCTGACTTGATTGATATTGAAAAGATTTCCATTTCAATAATCGCCCCTTGAATATAACATACAGTGAAAAAGCCAGAACAATAGTCTATCAAAAAAGTTTTACATTCCCAGTTGAGAAGCTGTTTGTAAGAGTGCACATAAATATTTCAATCAACTAAATGCCACATTGAAAACTGCCTGTGAGATCAATACCTGGTGAAAGAACACAGCAAACTCTTTGTGAGAAAGGCATCACTTGCTCCACATATTTTAAGATATTTTGCCATAGAAACTTGTCTGGTGTTCACGTAGTTCCAATGGATATGGATTTTATGCCAAATGAAAGTAGTATTGATGTTGTTGAGGGATAATAGAATTATGTCCTGTTGGCAACAAAAGGAATGATGGTGTGGAAATAATCCTGTGGAGTAAGTGAAATGAATTTGCTTCTTTCACATCCAAATTTTTTTCTGAACTTTTTTATTGCATATTTCTCTTTTCCTTTTTATAATCCACTCCTCTTTCAATTATCCTTTAAGCATGTCCTTAATGTGAGTCTTGTCCTTTATTTTGTTAAGACATCATTAAACACACTTTATTTTTACACTCTAGCCTGCTTAATGAGGCCTTGCTATATATTTTTAGAGATATTGTCTACTATTTTGAGTAAGGAATGAAGCTGTAAGTTGTTCAGAATACACTGAATGCCTATCCATATATAGGCACTATAGGGAAATGCTGAGAGGGAAAAGACAAGCAGAGAGATGGGGGTGGGAGGAAGAGATAAAGGTTAATCAAAATCTGTTGAAATTCAGGATTTTAGATTTATTGTGTGGTCTTAATTGAAGTAATCAATGTCATTCTGCAATGACTGCAAAATAATTTATGTTTATTTATTTCGAAGGCTTTAAAACTTTTTAATGTTCTAAAATTTGAACAGGATCTAGATTTTCCTATCAGTATCTGAACAAAAAAATCTTTGTGGGGTGATGGGGTTAAAAGGGAGTTTTTGAAGCCCATTTTTCTAACGAAAAGACTAAGAGGAACACATCCTTTATTTGATTTGTTGGAGAAACACAATGGGTAACTGGAATTAGTGATACCCTGTTACTCTCTTTTCTCTAGTAAATTTGAACTTAAAAATGGAATGCTGATCTCACAGTAGATACGAATAACTTTAGGATATTTCAATAGTTTGTATTAACTTTCCTGTGAAAGGTATGGTAGGAGAAACTTCAATTTCATGACTATAATATATTATTTTGCCTTCACAAATATACATCTAGTGAGGTGTAGCATTACACTCTAGAAGGAAATGAATGCTTCCCATGGTCTTGTATCATCTGCTTAATCATTATATAATGGTACAAGTCAGATGATTCAAAGAGAAGGCAAAAATCCCAAGCCTTATAGAACTTGCTCTGCTTCACAAGAGTTCGGCAAACTACAGGCTTCAATACAGAGAAATTATGGTTATATAATGCAGTCCCAAGAAGCCACAATGTTGTGAGTTCTGAATGGGTAAATTTATGTCTAAAATATAGAGCAATGTCTAGTTCAGGGGTAAAACAGCTTCTCCATCTTTCAGTGATAGTCTCTATACCTTACAAGTATTTAGAATTCAGTATGGCTAAGGTTCTAAGTGGGCATGGGGGAGTAAAGGGAGTGAGAGAAAACCCACATCTTGCCAGAGTTTCCAGTGCTCTGGGTGGGTGGATGCAGAGGACTTCCACATGCTTTCCATGTGTCCCCGGGTGGGTGTCTTTCTGTGGGAAGCTATAGACCTGGCCCAAGGGGCTTTCCTAGGTCTCTGGGCCTCACAGAAGCCAGAGATAACAGGTTCTCAGTCTCGGGCTTCCCAGATTCTGCTGGACACTGCAGAAGAACTGAGAAGAAAATGGGGGTCCCAGGGTGGTTGGTCATTCCCAGGGCTGAAGGAAGGAGAAGGCAGTGAGAGAGGGGGCACTGGGTGGTTCCCATGCAGGTGAGAATCCTTGGTCCAGTATGCACTAGAGTGCAGGAAGGCCTTCAGGTGGGAGGTTAGATGTGGCTCTTTAGGGGAAAGCCTATCCCATCGTTCAAGCAGGGCAGGCCTTGATGGTCAGAGACAGTCTATGGTTTTGAGTATTTTTGTAGAAAGTCAGGGAGAAAGAGAGAAGGTAGAAAGAGAGAGAGAGAAGGAGGGATAAAGATGAGAGTAAGAAAGGTGAGAGCTCAAAGGAGGAGAGGATGGGCCAAGCAACCCCTTTTATATTGGGCTGGGCTACCTTGCTGTTGCCAGGTAACTGTGGGGAGGAGTATACCTGGGTATAGTCAGGTAACTGTGGTGGTGGAGTCTAGCCAGAATGTCAGGAGCTTGGGACATTGTCTGTGTGACTTATAGTCACAGAATTATGGAGTTGGGAGCTCTGTGGTGTCAGGCACCTGTCTCTGGGAATGTGGCTCACTGTTCCCGTCCCTTGTAGAGTTTTCCACTGGGTCACCAGAGCAAGCCCCATTCAACCAAAACAGGAAGCCTTACATGGCCCCACAGTTCTATACTATGGTGACAGAAAAGGGAAGAGAGAATGAATAAAATAGATTGCAAGAAATACTAAAAGTTACAGTAGCTTGATACATAACAAAAGAATTACCAACAAAGACAAAAAACAAAACAAAAATAAACAACAACAACAAAAAACTGGTGGCCAAAAGAGTAGAAGTAGCATAGGTGTGGGCATTTTACTGGAAAGGAAGGAAGGGAAGAAGTTACCAGGGTGATACTCATAGGAGAAGTAGTTGAGAAGAGAATTTATTTTAACATGAATGCAGTAGATTTATCAATTGTAGGGCAGATGTAGCCCTACAGTAAGTAGATGTGAAAAGCAGCCAGGGTTGAAGGCATGTAAGAAAAGGAATGATAAATGCTGGCCCTGAAGAAACAACTGCATTGAAGGTAAAATCGAAAGCTGTGAGATGTAATGAGAAAAGACAAATGAAAAGTAGGTCAAGAATACATGATGATCTTTCAACAATTAAGAGAAAGGGAAAATTTTAAAAAGGAGAAAGCAATGGATATACTACTACTACTACTGACTTAGTATAATTATCATAAAAATACTTCTGTGGATTTAGTGATTAGGTGGTTTTTTTTATATGTTGATTGATATGATAGTTCTACACACACACAAACACACACACACACACACACTATATATATATATATATATATATATATATATATATACATACATATATATATATACATTATATACACATATATATATAATGTCTGTATATGCTCAGCCTATATGTAACTACAATATATTTATTATTGTACACTTATAACTATATGTATATTTCTATAATCAGGTAAACTGTAGTGAAGCATGATGCCAGTCCACTTTGTTTGTCATTCAAATATAGTTCTAGAGATGTGAAAGGCCTGATTACCATGATGTGTATTGTGAAGCTACTCAGTAGGACAGACCAATGGTAGCACAAAGTACTTTCACATAGGATGATTAGCTGAGAAACGTGGAACTCACTGTCCTCCTGTAATTATTGCCAGGGATGTGAGGGATAGCTCCTCTTGTTAGGATTTGAATGCTATTCTTTAGTTTTTGTCAGGAATATAGTGCTTTTTATAAATCATAACACAGTGAGATCAAATAATCTAATTTGTTATTTGAAAAGATGTTCTTATACATTTAAAAAGAATAACCTTTTATTCTCATTCTATTGCATTAGGAAGCTCATTTATCCTCTAAGCATGGTTGTTTATGCTGTTTTCATAAGCCAGATGATTTCAATATCTTCCAGAACAAGCACATACTGTGATTATATAGAGATTTAATACTTAATGTCATTGAGCTGCATTTTAAGCTTGGAATATTAATCTTTAAGTCGTTTGGAAAACTCAACTGTAGTCTCCTTCCCCAGTTTTACAACCAAATAAATATGTGATAGAAGTAAGAGAAGTATTATGTTTATTGTGTATTGTGCTGTAGCTTTCAGTTGAGACTTTAAATTCTGCCTTCTCAACAAGGGGATATGTGGACACCCTGATTGATTTGAGATACCTTCTATCCACTCTGTTATTCTGAAAAATCCCCACAAGATGCATTTGAACATGGAATTTTTCAAAATGTTTTGAGGCACTTTGTAATCTTCAGTGGGCAATACATCTATTCCATGCTCATCTTGACTTCATGCAGATTAAGTTCTACTATTTAAAAGAAATTCTTGACCAAACAGAGACATCGGTTATTTAGAGCACTTGTTACTCAAATGTGTGAATAAGAAGACAGGGTGAGCATCGAGCCTGAGTTTTTACAGTATTCTTTTTGTTTAGGTTGACATTTCAAAGGAATTGAAGTCTCTAAAAATAATATGCTGACAGTCTTATATTTGCTTGCAGTAATGATCTCATTGAAAAGCGATTTAATTTGCTACACAGAACTCTCCAGCATACTCACAAACGAGCTCTTTTGGGTTATCAATTTCCTGGTGAAATAATTACAGTAACAGCTTAACAGTCTTTTCTTATCCTTCTTTTAGGAGAAGTAAGCATGTTTTATTGAAGTCATGTGCACAGCTGCAATCTGAATGGCAATATTCCTCTCACATCTGTGAAGGCTGATTCTCCTGACCTTTGCTTCAGCACAATTGAGTTAAACACTCAGGGGACTGTGTTTCTATATTTAAGACAATCTGCATAATGAGTTTTAGTCAGCTGAGGAAGATGTGGCTTCTGCCCAGAAGGTACTAACAACTCAGTAAGGGGGCAGAGTTATGTGTAAACACTTCCCTGTGATCTACCAGAGCTCTCCATTTTTACCTTTGTCTGGACCATCTTCTGCAAACAGCCAGGGTTCCTCTTCAATATATGATATGCAGTTTCAATGAATTTTTGATATTATGCTCATTTGTGAATCTCAGTTTGCAATCACTTTTACTTGACCTGAATCTCAATTTTGCTTTGCATGTTGAGTCTTTTGTTAAGACTCCTCTTGGGTCAATGTTTTTTCTCCTAGTAATCTTGCTATACTGACTCACCAAAAGGGTATCATCAAGCAATCAAAAGAAGAAAAAAAAAAAACAGGTATCTTCTACAATGTTACAAGAAGTATTGTTCATTATTTTTTCCCTTCAATTTTGTAGTCCTTCGAAAAAACACTGGTCTATGTTGTCATTTTCTGAATACTGTGCAGTGGGGGCTACCTGTGAGTGGTGATAATAATCCATCTTTTCTGGCATTTTGTGGTTTACCATCTCTGCTTTTAACCTTGCATTTCAGACTGAATCAAAGGTCTGCAAACACTCTTTAAATGCCATGGTCGGAGACAACTGACCAAAAAGGACTTTCATTTCCTGCTGCACAGAGGACTTCTGGTCTTAGAAAACTCCTATTTATCATATGCCAAAAAGTGTATTTGGAAACCCTTAGAGTGTCATTGTACTATCTGTAGACTACAGATAACCCTTTGTTTCCTCTTAATAATTCAAAACTAGATTAAACATTCAGTTTAAGAAATTAGTAGAGGGCCATGGTATGACAATTTCAAGACAGGGGACAGAGAATACAGTGGCATATAAGTTCACTGTATATAAGAGGAGTACTGAAACAGGGATGGGAGCATGTATAAGAGGTGAGAATACAGAGAAAGATAACTCGCACACCAAAATCCTTTAGAAAATGTCATATAGGAGAAAGTCATATAGCAACATACTGCTGTAGAAAGTCCTAAATACTAAGTTTCTGGGCTAATATCTGCTTATCAGTGAATGCATATCAAATGACTTCTTTTGTGATTGTGTTACCTCACTAAGGATGATATCCTTCAGATACAGCCATTTGTCCAAGAATTTCATAAATTCATTGTTTTTAATAACTGAGTAGTACTCCGTTGGGTAAATGTACCACATTTTCTGTATCCATTCCTCTGTTGAGGGACATCTGGGTTCTTTCCAGCTACTGGCTATTATAAAAAAGGCTGCTATGAACATAGTGGAGCATGTGTCCTTATTACCCAAGATACAATTTGCAAAACACAAGAAAATCAAGAATAAAAAAGACCAACGTGTGGATACTTTATTCCTCCTTAGAATAGGGAACAAAATACCCATGGAAGGACTTACAGAGACAAAGTTTGGAGCTAAGATGAAAGGATGGACTATACAGAGACTACCCCACCAGGGGATCCATCACATAATCAGCCATCAAAATCTGACACTATTGCACATGCCAGCAAGGTTTTGCTGAAAGGACCCTAGTATAGCTATCTCGTGTGAGGCTAGGCCACTTCTTGGCAAATACAGAAGTGGATGCTCACAGTCAGCTATTGTATGGAACACAGGGCCCCCAATGGAGGAGCTAGAGAAAGTACCCAAGGAGCTGAAGGTGTCTGCAACCCTATAGGTGGAACAACAATATGAAGTTACCAGCACTCCTTGAGCTTGTGTCTCTAGTTGCACATGTAGCAGAAGATAGCCTAGTCGGCCATCATTGGGAAGAGAGGCCCCTTGGTCTTGCAAACTTTATATGCCCAAGTACAGGGGAACACCAGGGCCAAGAAGTGGGAGTGGGTAGGTAGGGGAACAGGGCGGTGGGGTGAAGGGTATAGGGGACTTTTGGGATAAATGAAGAAAATATCTAATAAAAAATTGAAAAAAAGAAAGTCCTAAATATAAATGCATACATATTTTTGAATTCTAATTGGAGTTACAGTATAATGGGTAGCAATGTCTTGACTAGACAATGCATTTAAATGCCAAAATCTGGGCCATTGAACAGTCACAGACTCCCAAACCTTATAGTCTATGGTCATTTCTTTTGGATACCTCCAGAATTTCATGGTAACATCCCATTGCTGACAACACTTCACACCTCAGTCTCAGAACATGGATAAATTAAATTGGTACTGGTGAGGAAGTAGTATTTCATCCCATCTATGGAGGTGCTGACAATCAATTGCTGCTTTAAGAAGTATAGAGGAATGCTTCACAACTAAGTGTATATTGGCAGCACAAGTTGAACTTGATGAGCTTAAAAACATGGAGGATAGAGGGTTGATAGGTAAGGAAGGAGAAAGGATCTAGGAAGAGTTCGGCGTCTGATTAAAATACATTGCCCCAATTCTCAAAGAATTAATAAAAAAAGATTAAATGATCATTTAAAGTGTCAATACAATGTTAGGATATGACCTATGACATAATATTTTCAAGTAAAATTATACAAGTCTAGTTTTAAAAAATTGAAAATAAAGTAAAGAGAAGGGGAACTCAAACTGTGGAGATTTACATCGCCCCAACAACTGCATAAGAATTATTCTGTGTATTCTGGAACTCAGCACTCAAAGCCAGAATGCAGGAAATGCTAAAGATAAGCTAGATAGCAAAAAATACTAAATATTTTAATTGCAAAAGGAGTATATTCTATTTCTCGTTTATATTAAATATCACATATAGAAAATTATATACAGTATAATTATCATTGTTTTTAATATAGCAATAGGTTTCACATATTTTTTGAAAACAGATTATGACTATTGCTATTATATAAATTTAATATTATGTCTTGTAATTATATATCCTTTTCATATTTATCCTGAAAGGAAAAATAATTGTAGAGATCCCACATTGGAAGAGTCTTAAAAATCCAAATTCAAGAGATGATCTTGAGGGACTTGGGGGAGGGAAAGAGTATGATCAAAATATATTTGAACTTGAAGTTGTTTTCAACTCAATTCACTCACAGCAAATATTGGTTGAGTTAACTTAAAGAATGCATCCATACAAATTTAGGATTGATTCCATTCCAAATATGTGGTTCAATATATATATATATATATATATATATATATATATATATATATATATAGAGAGAGAGAGAGAGAGAGAGAGAGAGAGAGTAAGAATTATCCATCATATAAATACAATAAAAAACAAAATTGACATGATCATCTCATGATACCAGTCAAGGTTTAGATAAGTACAACACTGTTTCATGTTAAAAGACAAGAAAGAGACTAAGAGTGATGCTAACTTATTTCAACATAGAGATGCTATAAATGACAAACTTATACCAAATGTAATGAAGAAAACTCCAAAATATTCTCATTAGGATGAGAAATAAGGCAAGGGTGTCTTTCTAAACTTACTCGGTGTAGTGGTTTAAATCTCAGAGCAGTAAGACAAAGGAAATAAAAGGGATACAGCCTATGTTGTTCTTCAAATGGGGTTGCAATGCCCCTCTGCTCCTCAAGGAGGGGCAAACTGTTAAGTGGGATATCATTTGAGATGTAAACAAATGGAATGAATAATGTTAATAAAAGAAAAAGGCCTAAAAAAATAAAATAAAAGGGATACAGATTAGAAAATTGGTCCAATTATCTCTTTCTGTAGCAACTTTATAAGAGAAACAAAACTCCATTAAAAGAAAACCTTAGAAGTGGTAATTAATTATCAAAAAGTGTCTGGACAGAAAATTAACATGCATACAATTAGTAGTATTCTTGCTTACCAATGACAAAGAGACTGAACAATCTCTCAAGTAGACAATCTGACTCCTGATAATTACATACACACTATGGAATACCTGCCTATGAAACTAAGCAACAACATAAAAACCTCTATGACAAAAATGATAAGACACCAAAGAATTATGACTTTAGAAGATGGAAAGTAATACTATGCTCAGGTATGATAAACTGATATTGTGAAACTTAATCCTAATCAAAATTTTAATGCTATTCCAAGTCAATAATTTATATGAAAGCACGAAAGACAAAGGTTAGTGAATGAAATCATGAACAAAAATATTACTGACCCGAAATACCCTTATACTTGATTTCAAATTATACCACAGAGTTAAAATAATCAAAATAGAATAACAATAGTCCTAGAATAAACAAATTAATCAATGGAATAGAATCGATACATGTGATATAAGTTCACAGAGCCATTGTGATTGTTCACAATGATGCCAAAAAACTACATAGTTGAAAAATCACAGCAATATTCAACAAAACAATGTTGGTAAGACTGGATTTTAAAATGCAGAAAATTAAATAGATACTTACATCTCACTGTGAAAATAACTTAGGCCCAAATAAAATAAGGATTTCAAATATGTTGTAAAAGTACTATAGGAGAAAGGAGGGGGTACATTTTATTTTGTAAGCTCAGGTAAGTACATTTGTAATGACTCCTGTATCAAAGAAAATAAGACCAGCAATCAACAAATGGGCTCCCATAAAAACCAAAAGCTTCTTTCCAGCAATGAGACTGTGAAGCTAATGAATAGTCAGCCTATTATCTTTACCAGCTACTCATTCAACAGCCGAGTGTTGTTCAGACTATACAAAAAAGTCAAAAAGATAAATATAAAGAAAACAAACACCCCAATTAAAAGCTGCCTATAGGAGTGAATTTTCTAAATGAAGAAATGCAAGTAGCGAGCAAATGATTTTAAAGATGCACGATTTTCTTAGTCGCTAGGGGAATGCAATTTAAAAATTCTTTAAGATCTCAACTCACACCTGCCAGGACAGCTAAGATTTTTACAAAGGAAACAAAGATTAGGGTAAATGTGAAAGGCCAAGTTTAATGCACTGTTAGTGAGAGTATAGTCAAACTATCGTTTTAAGTCAATCTGGAGGTTTCTCAAAGCACATAGGTGCTATGTGACCTAGCTATCTGCGTAGTGATCCTAAGCATATACCTAATGGACTTTATCATACTAGGCACACTTACTTACACATCCATGTTCATTGCTGCCCATTCACAATAGCTAATTAATGGAATGAGCCTAAACGTCCATTAATAAAATGAATAGTTTACATATGTAGTACTTATGGCAAGCAGCATATTACGCACATGCAAGAAAAATTGAAATGTGTAGATAAATAGTTAGAACTGGGAAAATCATATTAAGTGAGTTATGTCAGGCACAGGAAGATGAGTTGTGTTCTTTTTCACACATGGATTATAGCTTCGAATATATTGGTTCCAGTGCTTCACTTGTTGCATTAGTAGAAGGCAGGAAACTAGGAAGGGGTCATTAGAAAGATGAAGTAAGAAATGAGGGACAGTCAGTTGTAAGTAAAATAGCGGGGGTGGAAATGCCTAAGCAGGGAGAAGCATGGGACTATGGAGGAAATATTAGGTGAAGAGTAGGGATAAGTCAAAGGAAAAGTTTGTGAAAAGCCATATGGAAGTCTGTTATCTCACTACTCAACTTCTAAAAAATACTAGGAGGGATAGTGTAAAACATCTGAAATGAAAGAAGGGTGCAACATGGGGATAAAGGATTAAGTGGATATGAGGACAAACAGATGGGGAGAGAAGATGTAGTGTGTGGATTACCCAGAACAAAGGATCTCAGAAAGAGTTGTTAGTCAATAAGATACTTTCAAAATACTATTAAAATTAATTGAAAGACACATACTTGCATTGGGTGGACAATTGCACATTCAGAAGATGTTGGTTATTGAAAAAATAAATGGATACCTTCCAACTAATTTTTGATCTAGAGTCCTAAGAAATCCCTTATATAAAACAGACTACTGCCATTGCTAAGGGCTACTCAACATAATTTCATGCTAAGCCCCTGTTGCTGAAGATATCAGGACATAGAAAAATCAATTTCAAACCAAACTGGAACTGGACTGGAACTGGACTCCCTATTAGTTAGAAGTCGTGGTGCCAGAAAGTGCTTGGAAAGCTCTAAAGTGCTTGGGGGTAGAAAAGGCATTAATGGTCTTCCCAGTGTTGGGTCCTATATATTGCTTAGTTCCAATAATGGTGTGCCAGTGGGCCTTAGAGTAGAACCTCATATTGTTATGCTATTAAATGATCATGTTATCATTTTGATTTCTAGACATTTATGGTTATAAACGTAGATCCAGCCAGCCATTTGTATGATCAAAGGTTATTTTTGCATCTGGCAGCAGCCAATAGAAAGGTATATGTCTGGTCCAAGTTGTAAGAAATGCAAGGCATAGTACTTAGGCCTATGTCGGCCTATCAAGCCTCTCACCACCACCATGGACATGATCTAGAGAACCATTTAGAGAAGGGGGAGGGAAGAATGTAAGAATGAAAAGGATGGGGAGAAGTATCATGAAGTGTCTTCTTACGGATACATTTTATCACACTCATGTGCTTGTATCTCATGGTTACCTGCACAAGAACTAGATGGCCAAAATTGTAGCATGGATGTGGTAGATGAACTCCAGTCTGTATCCCTTCCTGAGCCACCATAGCTTGCAGGAGGGATAAGAACAATTACTTCTGAAGATGTGAGCTCTGATAGGTTTCCCATGCTTTAGCAGATGCTCCAAAGCCAACATACACCTGAGCAGATCCAACCAGATTTACTGTATTATAAATTTTTCATCTATCTATCTATCTATCTATCTATCTATCTATCTATCTATCTATCTATCTATCTATCCATTCCTTCATTTATGTATGTATCCATTTATCCATCCATCCATCCATCCATCCATCCATCCATCCAACCATTCATTCATTCATTCATTCATTCATTCACTTTACAACCTGCACTTTACATCCTGGTTGCAGCCTCCTTCCCTCTTCTTTCATTCCAACCCTTATAAAGCCCTTCCCCTATTAATCCCCTCCCTTTCCCTTAAGGAATCCCCTCTTGAGTATCACCCTACTCTGGGACATCTAGCTCAATCAGGACTAAGCACATCCTCTCCCAACAAGGCCCAACCAGACAGTTCAGTTAGGGGAAGCAGATCCAATGGCAGGCAAGAGAATCAGAGACAATGCCTGCTCCAGTTGTTAGGGAGTCACACGAAGACAGAGCTGCACTTCTGCTCCAAATGAAGTTAGAAGAAAAGCTTGCTGGGAGGACATAGGGAAATTTGGAGTGGGAACTTTGGAGGGCAGATATCAAATTTCCTTGTAGATGTATGAAATCTTTAAAAAGAAAAATGAAAAATCCTTTTAATCTGAGGAAAGAAACCTTTTAAATTTAATTTATTTAATTAATAATCTATCTAAAGTTTGTAAGATTTCTTCGTATGTGCAATGTCACACTATTGATAATTCCACAGGCCTTTACTTTTTCTGTTTCTTGTGTGACTAATTATAGACCAGTGTGGAAGCAAGCCTTCCTTTTTCTTGCATCCCCACAAGCATGATGCTTGGCACAGGCCTCCCATAGGCACACAGTATAAACTATGTCTTCTTATTTCTAGCTTTCAGATGATGTTTTGGCACTGTATAAGAGCATGTGAGTTTTCACTTTAGCTTCCTTTCTCATGGCTGTGGTTGCAGCATGCCTTTTGTTACTCTGCGCATGTACTCAAATAATAATTGATTTTCTATGGCTGAACAACTTTTATTTCCGGAAGTAAATGCCAAAATACGCATTGAGGATTTGACTCTCTAGTAATGTGTTTTGGATTCTTGTAACTCTTCCATTGGCAAGTTTATCCTGTAAGATTATTTTGGTAACTATCTGCCGTGTTGATTTCAAGATAATGTCAGCCCTATTGAATACAGAATGTTTTAGGAGTTCTTCATAGTCTCTGAAAAGTGCAATGAAATCTGACTGTTAATTCTCTCTTGAGTATATAGAGAATGTATTTGTGCTTATGGTAGCTGCTAAGTGTTTTGAATGTGAATTCATAATTAAACATACTCAAATCGATAAGTCTTTCATATAAAATTTGCAAATTAATTTTTCAACAAATTTCTCCAATTTGCTAAAAATTCTAGAATGAGTCAAATGGGAATCATTGACATATGATTGTCAAACAATGTAAAGTTGTTTCATTTCCTCTTGACTATTAAAATATCAGATGTCATATTCATTATACAACAAGAAATGATAATTTGTGCTATAACCTGCTACACTATCTCCCACATTTTCTCTCTCTCTCCAACTTCTCTCTCTCATTCTTTCTCTTTTTTCCATCTCCCCTGAAAAGGGATTTATAAATATTATGTTATTTTAGCCATTTTTGTTTTTCCCATTTAGATAGTATTTTATTTTATTTCATTTCTTTCTTTTATATTTTGAGTCTTAATTTGTTTTTTATTGCTTTCTCATTAGCTGATTACATTGAATTTCTTCCATTATTCCATAATCTCACTTTTTTGCTATGTTTTTCTTGTAGTCACTCACCTGTATAATTGTAGCTATGGTAGGCACTATTTCAAGATTTTTTGTATCTATTCTATTCTTATATTTCAAATGGATCACTTTCAGGTAGAAATAATTATATATTTTTATTTGCCTGGCTTAATAAATTCTGTCAACTTGTATATTTAATTGGGGGCTCATTTTTCTTAATATTTGTTTTTAAATTCCATTTTTCTTTTATTCCTTATTTCATTATTTAATGTCTTTGTAACGTTTGACTTTCTGTTTTGATTATCCCTGGATACTGTGATGTATATATACATCCTCCAATTATTAGAATGCATCCTAGTTCCTCTTACAAATCCTTAAAAATAACATAACCTCAAATCTATACCCCGTTCACACGTTATTGACTGTATAGATCTTCATTCTACTTTACATAGTTGTACAACTCTGTGTAAGATTTAGTACGTGTTTTATTTTATTTTATTTTTAATTTACTTTTTATGCTCCATATTCCATTTCCCACCCCCTCCCATTCACCCTCCCACTGCTTCATATCCCACACCTCCTCCCCATACCCCTGTCTTCACATGAATGACCCAACCACCCACCCCACCTGACCTCTAATCTCCCTAGGGCTTCCAGTCTCTTGAGAGTTAGGTGCATCATCTCTGAATGAACACAGACCTGGAAGTCCTCTATTTTTCCTGTGTTGGGAGCCTCATATCAGCTGGTGTATGCTGTTTGGTGGTCCAGGGTTTGAGAGATCGCGGGGGTCCAGATTAATTCTCCTACAGGACTGCCCTTCTCCTCAGCTTTTTTCAGCCTTCCCTAATTCAACCACAGCAGTCAGCTGCTTCTGTCCATTGATTGGGTAAAATTTGTGCATCTGATTCTATCAGCTCCTTGTTTGGTCTTTCAGAGGGCAGTCATGATAGGTCCCTTTTGTGAGCATTCCATAGCCTCAGTAATACTGTCAGGCCTTGGGGCTCCCTGCCCCCCCTTGAGCTGGATCCTACTTTGGGCCTGAAACTGGACCTTCTTTTCCTCAGACTCCTCTCCATTTCCATCTCTGTAATTCTTTTATATGGGGACAATTATGGGTCAGAGTTAGGACTGTTCTTTATATTTTCAGTTAAGTTCAAAAGTGTGTGTGTGTGTGTGTGTGTGTGTGTGTGTGTGTGTGTGTGTGTGTAAATATCAGTGTAGATGTCCATAAAGAACACAGACATGGAGCTCTAATTATAGGCAGCTCTGAGCTATCCATACTGGGAAACAAGTCAGGTCTTTTACAAAAACAATACGTGCTCTTAACCAGGGAGCCATCCTCCAGTCTCCTAATATTTTCTATACTCTGTTACATTTTATTTTTCTACTATTTATATACTCCCATACTTTAGTTTTCCACCTGAAGAATGTTCTTCACTTTAGAACCAGGTTGAGAACTTCAGTTATCTTCTGATTTTCTAGATGTTGGAATTGTTATTTTTGTCCAAAATAAATAAATAAATAAATAAATAAAATGTGTTTAGTCAAGAAGGTCTTGGACTTGCAATCTTCCTGCCTCCATTTCCCTAATTCTATGCTGTAAGTGTGCATCATTTGATCCAGCTAAGGTCACTGATTTCTATTTGATTTGACTTTGTGTTTTTGGAGCACTGTCTCTGCATTGCATCTTAAGCTGGTTCTCAAGTCCATTGCTCTTTGGATACCTGTGCCTTAGATTAGCTGACATAATACAGGAGTTGACTGACAGTGTCGTGGTGTTTACCACCATGCCCCACACTTGCTGGAACTCCAAATTCTAATTGTCTACTTAAAACTAAGTATACTAAAATCCATTCTCACTCCTTCAGATATGTAGATTTTGCTGGTCTGGTTTTAGTTTGATTTTTTTCTCTTAGTTTTTTTTTTTTTTTTTTTTTTTGTCATTTGGTCCTGGATTGGTGGTTTCTTTTGGGGCTGGATATCAGGTTTTACATTAGAAAAATTATTGCTTTCATCACAATGTCTTACTCTTCAAAGGCGATAAAGAAACATGTGTAGTTCACTCCATGGCCAGAGATCTCAGACATCTGTTTGCTTCTACCTTCCCTGGGCTTTTACCTGAATGTTTGGAAGACAAACTCAGGACTTCATGCTTGCATATCAAGCACTATATGGATTGAGTTATTTCCCTAATCCCTTCCCAGGTTTCTTTTTGTTTTTAATGAAAATAGAATCTTCTCTCATACAATACGTTACAACTATAGTTTTCTCTCCTTCATCTACTTTCCTATCAATAACCCTGAATAACTGCTAACTATGTGTTTTCTGGGCTGCTCTTAATTACAATTGGGCAGTCTTCATGGGAACGTTATCTTGATTTTTAACCCATGCCGTCTTTCTCCTCTCTCTACCTTCTTTTCTTTTTACTGGTGGTGTCCTTAGATCCCTAAGGCCAAAAACAGCACGCTCTACCTACCTCAATTTTGCCCAGCTATAGGATGTAGGCACCTTTACTCACAAATAAAAATTAAATTGGAGGCAAGGTCACATAATGTCACTGTCACTTGAGTCTATTGACTCTCTTGTCAACCAGATCTTGGGGACTTGCACTTAGCATTACAATACATAGTAACAGGCCAAACCTCAACAAATTTAACATTGAAAAGTGAACCATGTATCTCATTTTTTTCTTAACTCACTTATTACATTCATGAACTACTTATGAGTAATTTTATTTATCATTTTGCTAGATATTTCTCTCCTATTCTTGGAGCCTGCGGCTTATATTTGTGAGCTTACATATACAATGTGTCCTATCTAAGAAGGCATATATTTTTCTGTGGTAATATATACCTAGATGTCAAGTAAGATGAAAAACAATGAGAACTGTGGTCACCTACGGCTCCTGAAACCATCTTCTTCGTTTCCATTTTAGTCTTTACTGCCTTTTAAGTGAACATGGCTGTTTTATGTATAATTTTTAGCAGGATAGCATTCTGGGCTCTGTTTCTGTCTCTGTAGTGAATACTGGGAAGCAGCTGTGAAGGGCCTGTATTTAGAGCCAAAGGGGTACTATCCCTTAGAGATAGGAAGGTGAAGAGAGGATGACTCACTTACAAAAGTCTTGTGATGAAATGTGCTCTTCGAAACAATGGCAACAGGGAATCAATGTCAGAATGCTGTCCACAGTGGGAAGAACAAAGCTTGACTCTAAACAGAGGTTACTAAACAAATCAGTCCCTGTGCAATTAGATGGAAAGACACTCTGCAAAACATAAAAATGACAGACTAGCTGGAAATAATACAATAAAGGATGACACATACTCTAAAGTTTGCTTACTTTACAATATTTTTTCCAATTCCACAGAGAGAAAGGTCACATGAGACTGATGTAGAAATACAAGCAAACATGAAAAAAAATAGTTTCTGTATTCTAGACATAAATTCAATAACAATTTGTATTGTAATAAAGTAAATAACAAACTCTTTTAATTAACTTCTACGAGAATGTCTTTCCAAATTTTAGAGCTTTATACAATTCAGCTTTGTTGAAACACACTGACATTTCTTAGGTTTTATGAGATTTTGTTAAATATTTCTAGTTCTCATATTTTTTATTTTATTTTGAATTTATGTTTTACACTCCATACTCCATTCTGCCCCCCCACCCTCCAAAGACTGCTCCACATCCCATACCTCCTCCCCACACCCCTGATTCCACATGTATGCTCCAGTCCCTATCGCTGGACCTTCTTTTTTATTTTTATTTACTTTGTTTGTTTTTGTTTTTTGTTTTTTTGTTTTTTGAGACAGGGTTTCTCTGTATAGTCCTGGCTGTCCTAAAACTCACTCTGTAGACCATGCTGGCCTTGAACTCAGAAATCCACCTGCCTCTGCCTTCCAATTGCTGGGATTAAAGGCATGTGCCACCACTGCCCAGCTTGCTGGACCTTCTTTTCCTCAGACTCCTCTCCATTTCCATCTCTGTAATTCTTTCAGACAGGAACAATTATGGGTCAGAGATACGACTGTGGGATGGCAACCCCATCCCTCACTTGATGTCTTGTCTTCCTGCTGGAAGTGGGTTCTATAAGATCCTTCTCCCCACTGTTGGGCATTTCTTCTGAGGTCCCTCCATTTGAGCCCTGGGACTCTTTCACCTTGAAGGTCTCTGGTGCTTTCTGCTGGTGGGGTGGTCCCCAACCTCCTATTTTCTGAGGTTGCCTGTTTACATTCTTTCTGATGGACCTAGGGGCTTTAGTCCTTTCCCTCATCCAATACGAGATCAGGTTCACCTCTCCCCCCCTCCAACCCCCACCCCCAGCTTGTCCACTTAGAAGAAAACAATCACAAGTGGGGAGGGAGGGAGGGAACTGGGAGGGAAAGTTCTCATATTTTTTAAACTTCATTTTAAAAATACTTACTAAACCTAGGCTGCTAAAGTCAAGAAAAATGTAAGGGGATTGTGTTTAATGCTGTATTGTGGCAAGCCAACTTCTCCAGACACTTGCAGAGCATTTTCAATATCATGATCCAAATCTTGTTTATTTTTGTTCTCTCATAGTTCTGTGTAAAAGAAACCCTGAGTCCATACTTACGTCATTCATGAGTAGGCACATTTAGAAGTAGAACCAGGAGGCAAAAATACATGATTAGTTCATTTTGTGTTCAGATTCGCTTCATTTTGTAAATTCATTATTTTAATGGGCAGAAATTTAAAAAGCAAATTCTATACATTGATACTTTTTCTTGGAAAATCATTGAACATATATATTATATATACTAGAAGTGATAGCTGCATAGATTAGGGTTGCAGAATGAATAAAATGCAGAAAGCAACCCTAGAAAAATTATTCTTTACTCTCTGAATTCTAACTCTGCATAAAATGGGATAAGTGACCTCACATTGCTAGCTCCATAATAGACCATGAAACTGAACCATAATATCCCTGACCTTTGTCAAATATCTTTGTTGTAGTATCAATATAAGTAACTAATAAAAGATGTTTTTGTTCTCTAATCTCCCTAGTATATACATCAATAACTAGTATATGCATCTGTAGATAAATGACCATTGATAAACTAAATTAAAAGAACAAATCTAATCTAGCAATTTATGATCCCATTTAATCTAAGCAGGTATTTTGTCTCTTGGTTATAACCCTATACCCTTTCTTCTTTCAGTTCTGACTTCAATATTTATGATATTTTTCTTTGTACTATGAAACAGTATTTCCAATTAGTTATTTAGAGTCCTAGATACATTTGTTAAATTGATATATCAAATGTAAATTAATGACATAAATTAATTTTATTGCTGCTTACTTCTGAGTAGGTGTCAAGGGTGCTATCTCCTATGAGTTCAATGTATTTTAACATAAACCCCCCATATATTGTTCTATTGGCTTCATTAGTTGCATGAACATATATACTAGCTATCTTTTTGACATGTGTGTGTATGCGTGGTTTTGTGTGTGTGTGTGTGTGTGTGTGTGTGTGTGTGTGTGTGTGTTGCTGGGATTCAGGAGTTCATGCTCACTAGGTAATATCCTACCTTTGAAATACATCCTCAAACTTTTGCTTCACTGTCTACAAAACATAAATTATAATACATGAAACATGTATAACATTTTAAAAAATATAATTTCAGAAACTGCTTCCAGTCTGTGCCAGCACCGAGTCACCTAGAGCACTGAGTAGGTGGATACCCCTACGGTCCCTAGCTGACTGCCCAAGTAATCTTAGGATCACTGGTGAGAAGAACACAACTTCTGCTCTAATCCAGTCGCTCACAGGACCAGAGACAGCACTGGGGAAGCAGAGAACCAGCCTGACTAGGGGCACAAGCCCCTTCTAGTCTGTGTAAGCACCTGGTCACCTAGGGTGCAAAGTCAGCAGACACCCCCACAGTCCCTAGAGGACTTCTCCCTCAATCTTAGGATCACTGGTGAGTGGAACACAGCATCTGCTCCAATCCAATAGTGATGGGCATGTGACAGCAGTAACAAGAACACCAGAGCCTTTTCTGACCAGAGGCTCAGGTTCCTTTTGATCATTTCTGGTTTACCTTGGTTTCTAACAGAGGGGACAACTCCACGATCCTCAAAGGAGACACTACTTCCACGCACTGTAACATGCCCAGGATCTTAGGACAACAGGATTCCAGGATAACAGGAGCTGGG
>NC_034591.1:32394733-32395737 GCF_900095145.1 Mus pahari | reverse complement strand
AACCCACACACATATAGTCACTTGATCTTTGACAAGGGAGCTAAACCACCCAGTGGAAAAAAGACAGCATTTTCAACAAATGGTGCACACACAACTGGCAGTTATCATGTAGAAGAATGAGAATTGATCCATTCTTATCTCCTTGTACAAAGCTCAAGTCTAAGTGGATCAAGGAACTCTACAAAAAACAGAGACACTGAAACTTATAAAGGAGGAAGTGGGGAAAAGCCTCGAAGGTATGGGCACAGGAGACAAATTCCTGAATAGAACTGCAATGGCTTGTGCTGTAAGATCGAGAAATGACAAATGGGACCTCATAAAATTGCCAAGCTTCTGTAAGGCAAAAGNCACTGTCAATAAGACAAAAAGGCCACCAACAGAGTGGGAAAGGATCTTTACCAATCCTAAATCAGATAGGGGACTAATATCCAATATATATAAAGAACTTGAAAAGGTGGACTCCAGAAAACCAAATAACCCTATTTAAAAATGGGGCACAGAGCTAAACAAAGAATTCTCAACTGAGGAATATCAAATGGCTGAGAAACAACTCAAAAATGTTCAACATCCTTAATCATCAGGGAAATGCAAATCAAAACAACCTTGAGATTCCACCTCACACCAGTCAGAATGGCTAAGATCAAAAATTCAGGTGACAGCAGATGCTGGCAAGGATGTGGAGACAGAGGAACACTCTTCCATTGTTGGTGGGATTGCAAGCTTGTAAAACCACTCTGGAAATCAGTCCGGCAGTTCCTCAGAAAATTGGACATTGTACTACAGGAGGATGCAGCAATACTTCTCCTGAGCATATATCTAGAAGATGTTCAAACTGGTAATAAGAACACATACTCCCCTATGTTCATAGCAGCCTTATTTATAATAGCCAGAAGCTGGAAAGAACCCAGATGTCCCTCAACATAGGAATGGATACAGAAAATGTGGTACATTTACACAATGGAATACTACTCAGCTATTAAAAACAATGAATTTATGAAATTCCT
>NC_034591.1:32379130-32392289 GCF_900095145.1 Mus pahari | reverse complement strand
AAGGGGTCTAAAACCCTATAGGTGGAACAACAATATGAACTAACCAACACCCCCAGAGCTCATGTCTCTAGCTGCATATGTAGCAGAAGATGGTCTAGTCAGCCATCATTGGGAAGAGAGGCCCCTTGGTCTTGCAAACTTTATATGCCCCAGTACAGGGGAACACCAGGGCCAAGAAGGGGTAGTGGGCAGGTAGGGGAGCAGGGCGGGAGGGTATAGGGGACTTTGGTGATAGGATTTGAAATGTAAATGAAGTAAATACCTAATAAAATTTGAAAAAAAAATAATTTCAGAAGCTTAGAATTTTTGCTCACTTGTTACTTTTCTTTTAATTTGGTGCCAAAGTTTTACAAAAATATCTGCCATATACCAACATTAAGGTAGAAAATAAAAGAAAACTTTGTCATTTGTAAGTCCATTTTATTATTATTTGATTATGTATTGTATCTGGTCCACAGTGACCTTAGTGAAAATTAGCAACAGCAGAATATATAACAGTTTCCAAATCTAAACAATCTTATGTTAGAAAGCAGAAACCTGAATACTTTTTCCTTCCAACTTGGAACATATGAACTGGGACTATGAAAACTCAGAGAACTAAGAAAGTGATCATGTCCAACTCCTCCATCAGGACCCCGAACTCAGTCCAATGGTTGATTGCAAGCATCTGACTCTGAATTTGCAGCCTCATTGGGGGGGGGATCAACAGTGTCAACTGTCCTTGACACCCCCACTCCAAGCTCCTGGGGACTGGGCCACCAACCAAAGAGTACACACTGAGGGACCCATGGCTCTGGCCACAAAAGTGGCAGAGAATGGCCTTGTTGAACATCAGTGGGAGGAACGTCCCTTGGGCCTGAGGGGATTTGAAGACCCAGTGTAAGGAAATGCCAGGGCCAGAAGGCAGTAGTGGGTGGGTGGGGGAGTACCCTCATAGAGGCAGGGGGAGGGGAAATGGGATAGGGGCTTTCCAGAGGGGAGACCAGGAAAGGGGATAATACTTGAAATGCAAATAAAGGAAATATCCAATAACAGAGGCGGGGAAGGCGGGGAGCCAGGCAGTGGTGGTACACACCTTTAATCCTAGCACTTGGGAGACAGAGGCAGGCAGATTTCTGAGTTCGAGACCAGCTTAGTCTACAGAGTGAGTTCCAGGACAGCCAGAGCTATACAGAGAAACCCTGTCTCAAAAAAAAAAAAAACCAAAAAAAAAAAAAAAAACAAAAAAAAAAAAAAAAACCAAATAAACAAAGAAACAAACAAAACAATCTAAAAATGGGGGGAAGAAAATAAAATCAAAAGAAATTGATCTTAGTTCTGAGCACAGGATTTGTTCTCTTCCGTTCATGGCTTCCCATCTTTATTTGTTGAACTTCATGTCTCTTTCTACATCTGACTATGCAGAGTGAGAGGGGTAAGTCACACATTACTAATTTGTTCAGTCATCAGAGCTTCAGTCCGTTAGTTATAACTAGCGTATAAGACCCACAAGTTACAACTAAACACTGACTAATACTTAGGATGAATTCAGCAGGCTTTATAAATGGGCAGGTGTAAATCATTTCAGCAGTTTTCTGGTTATTTAAGGAAGTTAATTCCCCTATGGATAGTTACACATTTGGAGCTATTTTAAAGCAATTCAGCACTTTCTCTCCAATCTGAAGGTGCCAACTACCCAACACTTCAGTGCTGCTCTCACCTGAGACTAGAAACAGCTGCCATGCAACTGTAACTATAGTTTCAATGACTGGCTTATATTCTATCACCTTTCATTATTCATTAGTGTCATAACTGCACACAGACACAAGACATGCAGTAACATGAGAACTGTTTTACTGATGACCAAAATATAGACCATTAGGTAAGCTTCTTCCTAGGGTTCCCTGCTTAGGCCTTTCTCCTTATGGGAATCTTTGAAAGTGGAAGTGCAATAATAATTCTGTCCCTGTGCTACTGCTGTAGCTTAGTAAAAAGCAATAGTGGCCATGATGTTCCCAAACCATATTGAGTTCATAATGTGACTGAGATGAGCTTTTTCTTAAGAGGGAGGAACTATGGCTAGAGTTTATAGAATATTGCAGGCAAACATTGAGACAATTTCCAATGACTAATTGTAGCTTTAAGGCACAGAGAAGTACTACCAGAAAAGAAAAAAAAAAAAAGAAGAGTAATCAAAAGAGTTAACTTATGGAATGAGAAAATGTACTTTGAAAATGGATTTTGAAAATTCTAACCATGATGCTGTGTATTCTTCAAAAGGATTTCGATTTCTATGACTTTAAAAACAGAAAATATGTTATATGGAAGTTAAAGGCTCATTGCATAACAATGGCATGTGTGTTTGTATAAGGTGTTCTTAGGACACAAAGCTAGACTGCTTTTAGACATGATTAGAGTAGCATTTAGGAATTATTATAGCACCATCACACTCTGTATAGTGCATAGATTCTCTACCTGAAAACTCATTCTCTAGGGTTCAATATAGTCCCATATTTTTAATTGATTTTGAAGAAAGGAGGTGTGTACTATATTTAAAACTTTTCCTATAATATTGAAGTTTGACTGTGATACTTAATGTTGGTATTTTGTTCCGACTCCACCCCCACAGTTCCTGGCAGCGTCCAGTTATGCTCCTCCCCACAGTTACCTGGCAACAGCCAGGTAGGCCTGGCTCTATAAAAGGGGCTGCTTGCCCCCTCCTCTCTCTCTTCCAATGTTTCTCTCCTTTGCCTCTTACTCCCTTGCTTCCCATCTCTCCCCCTTCCCTTCCCCCTCTCTCCACGTGGTGGTCATGTCCAGCCTCTACTTCTCTATTCTCTCTTTCTCTCTACCTTTCTCTGTTTCTGCTATTCTCTTCCCCTCCCCATGCCCTGAATAAACTCTAATCTTTATTATACCCCTGTGTCTCTGGTCCCTGGATGGGAAGGGATGTCTTGGCATGGGCCCGCTGAGGCAACCCTTCCCTCACACCCTGCCAGAACCTATTCTTGTAGCTCTTTATCTTTTTTATGATCACAACACTGGTGCACTGTGCTTCAGATCCAGAAACTCCACAGGTTTGCATCCCATCCCTCAGCCACAACCACAGATGTGGTAAGTCCCCATTCCCACTGGTCAGAGCGACCATCCGCATGATCACAGAGAAGATTTCTTGAGTTCAGCGTTACCCCTCATTTTAAGACCCTTTCCCTTGGGTGTAATTTCCCTTTCCTCTTTCTTGCAGCTGAGAATTCCAGCCCAGGCCTGGAAAACTGCTCTGTCTCAGTAACACTGGCTCTGAGCATCACAGTTCTTTTCTCATGGCTGAGAATTCCAGACCAGGTCTGCAAGGCCCCCATGTGTCTCCCGCTTGGGTCCATCTACTATAGCTTAGTCTTTCCCCTTCCCCGTCTCTCATTTGTGGCTTGCTGGTCCAGCTGGTTTGCCGCCCTCCCACTCTGCTCCTTGGCCCTACTTTCACTGGTAGAGGGCTGGGTGACTCCAAAAATCTGCCTTCCTGCCTCTTTCTCTTTCTGCTTCTCTGCCTGAGACTTGGGTGTGCCACAAGCACGTTGCTAAGATACTTTGGGCCCTTACTTTTCCCCTTCCACCACGGACCCTCTGTGACTTCCAGCTACTAATAGGAAGTCCTGCCATGCAGTGGCACAGACCCTTGCGCCTGACATGCCTCAGCTGAGTCTGGCCAGGGTCCACAGGTATGTAGGCCCCACTGTGCAGCTACAGCCACCGCCCAGCACTGTACCACCATGTGGGCTATGCAGGCTGAAGTGCTTACTTATTTATGCTCCCTGATGAAACAGGCTTAAATCTGCCTGGACAAACTCGTTTCTGTCACTGCGATTTGATCCCTCTGCTGCCAGCAGTTCTAGCCATATGCCTCTTTGCTAAAGTTACCTAAGGCTTTCATTTCTATCCTTTCTCAATATGATTTTTACAAGTCATTAAATTCTACTCAGGTATAACCAATCTATATAGTGCTCAATCTTGTCAGAAGTTTGTTAACTATTAAGTTTATGACAGACAGAATTCCCAAAGCCTTTAAAGTTTCTCCCACTAGGTCACATAAGATGTGGATGAAGCCATAGGGTGCCGCCTGTATTGTGATATGATAATCACTAAAATATGCAGTGGACCAAACTGGATACTCTGAGTCAAATGACTTAGTTAAAATAAAGGTAAGCCATTTCTCATGTCACATGTATCCACTCCACGGAGAAAAAGCCCTGTGTCTTCTGTGCTTGAAAGCCAGACTAACAGCCCAAGTTGCCCTTGAGACCAAAGAGATCTAAGAGAACTGTTGGTTAGTGAACTCCATCATTCTTTAAATAATGTAACTGCTAAATTATTCTTTATTCTTTCTCAGACTTCTGACTATATTGACAGCTTCACAGCTATCTCCTTACCTAAACTCAGTTTCCATTAATTAAATGCTTCATAGTTCCTCTTCTTGCTATGCCTCTGTGCTAATACTATCTGACTTCCTATAGATTTGCCTAACTCTAATAAAATCTTCCACTATGAGATCCAACTTTTTAATTTTGTTACTTCTGCTCCACAAAGGCTCATCTTAAAGACTGCTCATGTTGCTAACTCATGTTATCTCTTTAAAAAACTTATAAGCTACAAGAAACTCAGATCTATAAACTCAGATCTACCTCTTATGGACCAAATAAGCTCCATTCAGATGAGTATATCTGCCCAAAGTTCCTATTCCAAAGGGTTTCAAACAGGTTTACCTATTCCTCTGGATTTCAAATGTACATCTTAAATTTTTTTTCTTTCTCGCAAAAATACTTAATCTTATTTTTCTACCTATAATAATGTATTCCAACATCTTGCCAAGTCCAGGCTTGCTACATCCAGGACAGCTCCAGAGAAGCAAACTTCAGATACTCCAGTCTCCTCTCAGACACAGACACCTCTTACTGGACCTTTTTCTGACCTATCCTCAGATGGCTTTACAGACTCTGGACAGCAAGGAAACAACCAACTCTACAAACACCCCCATACCCATTCCTCTAGGTTCCCCAAAGACATGTCACCCCAATGTCAGCTTGAAGCAGCCAGATATCTTGAAAACCTTATTCCTGCTTTGCCTCTTTCTATTTTTTTTTTTCTTTTTTAGCTAAACCAAAACAGGAGAATGTTGGTATTCTGTCTGGACTCCACTATCACAGTTACCTCCTGCCCACAGTTACCTGGCAACAACCAGGTAGGCCTGGCCCTATAAAAGGGGCTGCTTGCCCCCTCCTCTCTCTCTTACTCCTGCTTCTCTCTCTTGCCTCTTGACCCCTTGCTCCACATCTCTCCCCATTTCTTTCTCCCCTCTCTCCACATGGCCATGGCTGGCCTCTGCTTATCTACTCTCTCCTTCTCTCTGCCTTTCTCTGCCTCTACTACTCTCTTAAATTCCCTCCCTGTGCCCTAAATAAACTCTATTCTATACTATACCCTCATGTGGCTGATCTCTCAGGGGGATGGGATACATGCTGAGGCATCCGCTTCCCCACACCTCACCACACATCCATAGAACACATCTTTATATCTCTTTATCTTTTATAATCCTAAAATTTAATGTATTAATATAAACCTTTAATTTTGTTTAGATTACAAAACAGTGGTTTTATATTAAAAATATAGAACATAGATGTATTTTATTAAATAATAAGTTTACAATTCAACAAAAGCATATGGTTCTCTAAATTTTTATGTTGATTTTAAGTTAGTACTAAATTATAATGCCATTGAATAAATTCAATTTTATAAGTACAGTAAAAATCTCATCCCCAAAGTAGATGAATTACATTAGCAAATTAACTATAACACTGTTAATTCTTAGCTGATTTGCACACAAACCTAACTAAAACCAGGGCTTCACTAACCTTCTACAGCATTCTAAAATCTTTCTGGCTTGCATGCCTCAATTTTTGTAGCCAGAATGATGGATTGTGTATATATGAAATGCCTCAAACATAAGAGGAAGCCTTATCTATTATCCAATAAAGCCTCCAGCACATGAATGGGCTACAACTTTTTGAGATATTAGCTAAAAGGCCCCATAGGTCCTGGAAACAAATCAGGCTTTTCCATGGCTATTGGTGGTTCTCCACAAGTTTACATTAAGTCTCTATTGCTGAAAACACCACCATGTGACTCACTCAACATGAAGAAATCAAACTGGTGCCTATGCAGAACCTTCACCTGTATTTCATGCTACAGACTTGCCTGGCAGCTACTTCACTTCCGCCCCACTGGGATTCCTTTTGTCCCACCTTGCTTAGTTCCAGGATCAGGATTGATAATAATCAGCCTGAACCTGGCTTCCTTTGCTAACTGCATTTGCTCTGGATTGGCTTTGAGATCTGCTGCCACCAGGCCCAACTGGGCTTATGCTCCAGGAGTCAACTGGTCTACCAGTACACTCCCAGGCCCCTAGGATCTGTGGATAAAGGAAACACAGACAGTTTTATTTTAGAACTTGCCAGTTAGGCACATTTGCTGGGTGCAGAATCTCCTGCCTGGAAAGGAATGCCCTCATCAATTATTATCTCTGTTGTTTCTCCTCCTGGCGAAACTTAGTGGTTGGTATCAGCTAGCCCCAGCCATAGTGAAGGCTGCAGGCCACAGCTGCCCCCAAACTTTACATGACTGCTGCTTTCCTCTCATTCCAAAGCATGACAGAAAAAAAACCTGTTCTCTTCCCCTGTATCGCCTTTTTCCTCTTGGGATCCAGAAGTCCCATCTGTATCTTCCATCCAGCAATTGTCACCCAGCCTTTTATATTGATAAGTCAAAAACAATTAGGGAACTAGACCTTAGTATCAGCACTTGCCATTGCAAGGTATTAGAAGGTAGGTATTCTACATGCTACCTGAGGTGAAAGAGAAACATCAACTGAGATATAAGTCATTTAGTGTATAACAGTAACCTGTCTACAAGATCTGATAGTATAATAGTGCCACAAATATTATGGAGTTAACCAACAAACGTCTGATTGGATTTATGGTTCACTACATGAAATTGAACCTCTAGATGATGCTATTCAGTGGCCAAGAGCCTGAGACCTTGTAGCGCTGATAGGGCTGGGACCTAGAGAAAAATTAAATACTACTATTCAACTAAAAGAATGTGGTAATAAAACATCTCCTAATAGCATTCTGTTAATCTCATAGATGAGTGCCTTACTTAGGGAAACCTCTTCCTGCTTAAATAAATAAAAGATTCACATGGCATCCAAACCATGTTTAAGGACAGGACCCTGGTCTAACAGTATATGACCAACATCAGACAAACAAAATGGTATTTTTAGAAAGTTCTTTGTCTCTGAATGCAGTCTGAGGGCATTTTTTTAAGTTTACAAATCATTTGTGTATGCATAAAATATAGTTATATATATTATATCATGGTAATTATAAATATTTTGTACTATTATATTATATGTAAATACATATGAAGAGTATAATATATATATGTGTTATTTTGGGTTTTCTGTGTCTATGAGTATGTGTTTTTCTGTATCTATATGTATTTTTGCCTTTCTTTGATACTTTTTCTTCAGTCTGTTTAATGTGTTCTATTATATTATTTTATTTTTGTTCTTTGTTTTTTATATTTTACCTTATTTTATTGTTATTACTTTTTTTGAGAGAGAGAGAGATAGGGTGGTTGAAATTCAGGTGGTTGGGATGGGGTGTGAGGATAGAGAGGACCTGGGAAAGTTGGAGAAAGAGAAACCATAGTCATAATATATTTTATTAAAAAGTCTTTTTTCAGTAAAGAAAAGAAGGAAAGAAAACTTAATAAATGATAGGAATTCCTGTGGCATTTAAGTAGAATACTAAGCAATATAAATAGACAGAGGAGCTGGGTCAATAGAAAGGTAGATTTTCCTACTGCTGTGGAAGCAAGAACCACAGGACATTTGATTATAAAGTGAGACTGAATACTGAAAGAGATTTAAAAATTAGTGGGTTTTAGGAAGATCATTCTAGCCCTTTTATAGTGAATTAACAGAGTCAGATCAGAATATTTGCTAATTTACTTATAAACACCTCAGATGAAAACTAATTGCCTTTCCAGCAGAGGCCTAAACATAGAAGAATTCATTTGCAAATCTTTGGTGTGGATAAACAAACTGTAATTTTTATCCAGCTTCTATTTATTATTGAATTTTAATAAAAATTACTATAACTAATTACTTTTGTAAGAAGAATGAAATTTTGCAGCAGGAGGACAAGGGATCCTTTATGATTCCTTGTCCTCAGGGGTTAGTGCTTTCATAGGAAAAAGCATTATTGCACTTGTAGGGGTAGTAACTTCAATTAGTACAATGTTCCCTTAAAAGTCAACATGTGGGGAGTAGGGAAAAATGTCAATATGTAAACTAAAGTAATATGTACCACCTTCCTGCAAAACATCAGGATTTATAAGAAATAAAGTTTCTCATTGCAACAGCTACTTCAAGTTATTGAAACCTTAATTCTCAACCAATTACTAATTATTATTATTATTATTATTATTTACATTAACTCTAACACCTTTAATTAAACTAAAGCACATTACTGTTGTTGTAATGTATGACTACAAGTTCAGAACCAGGTTTCTTTGATGCTTCCATGTCACTTAATCTTAGAGATTTTTATTGAGACTTAATTATTTTAGGACATTCTACATGAGGGCATTTGTATGTTATAACCTCTAAGGCAGCTGAGGTTCTCAACCTTCCTAATGCTCTGACCCCTTAAAGACAGTTCCTCATATTGTGATGACTCCAACAATAAAAATTATTTTTCTTGCTACTTCATAATAATTGGTATTGTTATAAATCATAAAGTAAATCTGGTATGCAGATGATCTTGGGCAACCCCTATGAAAGGATTGTTCAACCCCCAAAAGGGTCATAACAACAGGTTGACAGCTGATGTTCCAAAGGATTGTAGTAATGATGACTATTGCATCCTTCAGTTGACAAGACAATGAATAGTATCTTAAAGAACCTTACTGAGTGCCAGGTATGCTTTTACATTTCAGTTGCAATTCTGAAAACCAGTCATGTCTATAGGGTGATGGTTCTGGGTAAATCCATAGTTCAGGGAGCGAGGAGCAGTTCCATTTTTGTTTGTTTCTTTAACCTCCTAGAGTAGGAAAGTAGACACTTAATTAAGAGAAGAAAACAAACAAAATATCTTTCTATCCTAAATCCACATTAGGTAGCAGCTGTTCAAATGATTAATGCCAGGTTAATAACTCAAATGAATTAATCAGAACAGTCACAAGAATTTACATTACTGAAAAACATTGAATACAAATTAATAGGGCCTAGATAAAGGCATATAGAAGCAACCATAAATAAGAATAATATGCTATTCTTCTTCCCTTCTTTATCCTTTGTTATCCCTCTCTTTCTTTCAATTCAGTCATACTTTGGAGACCAGGCTGCTCATGAAAATGTTATATTCCTGCCACAGCATCCCAATATGCTAGAGTTACATATAGGTGTGAACCAGCACACTCGCTCTTATTGGTTTTTTGTTTGTTTGTTTGTTTGTTTTTTGAAAAATAATTTCTGAGACACGGTCTTACTAATTTATTACCATAATCATAGCTCAATAGAAACAATCAATAACCTAAAGTAAAATGTATGCCAATAATGTAAGTGAAGCCTTGATTTTATATTTCTAAATGTCATGCAAGAAGGGCTAGAGAAATTAAGAAACAACAGTGAAAGTTACCATGTTAAAAGGTACTGCACATTTTACAGCTATGTCACATTTATTTTAATGCTGTGTTTGCAATTTTTCAATAGGAATACTTAATCAATGAGATATTTTCCTTGTAGTCCAAGGTCAACTTTATAATTAGTATTAAGATAATCATCATCATGGTTGAGTACAAGTATACTCAACAAGTAAAGCCAGAGTAAAAATTCTAATCTGTAATACACAAAAGGCATCCTTAAAACTGTAAGGAAAAGGAGATGAAGCATTTTAAGCTCATAACTTTCTAGAGAAAAGGGAATACATTTAGGACACTTTTATCTGTAGTAAGCTTCTTGAGCTGAATGATTCCAGAACTCTCAAAGAAGGCAGAACATTAGATAGCACGGATAGTACTAGGAAAGACCTTAGAGAAAGTTCAGGACATTAAAAATAAAGAATGGAGTTTATTTGATTTTTGTTTTAAGCCAAATAATCTCAATAGAAAACAATTTTTAACCTTAAACTTGCTGTTTGATTTCTTTCTGTTGCCATGACAAACTCCACGAACAAAAGCAACCTGGAGAAAGAAGGACTTGTTTCAATTTACAGCCTGTCATCTATCCTGAAGGGAAGTCAGGACAGGAACTCAAGACAGGAACCTGGAAGCAGGAACTGGAGTGAGCCATCGGGGAGTGCTGTTATCTGGCTTGCTCTGCATGGCTTGCCAGGTTATTGTTTTATGGAACCAAGAGCTATCTGCATATTGGGAAGCACCTTAATCAATAGACTGAGTCCTTTTACATTAACCATCACTCAAGAAAATGATGACACACTTAATTGTCTCCAGGTGGATCTGATGGAGATGTTTTCCCAATTCAGAGTCCTTCTTTCCAGGTAAACCTGACTGTATAATGTTGATAGAAAGCTAAGCATTTACAATGCTACCTAGAATTCATATTTTCAAGTTGGTTTTCCAAAAGAAAGATCTGCTGTCTGGTCACTATATGGACAACATAACAAAGTTGACTTCATGCAATAGGACATTATAGAATGCTGATTTTATTTGAGCCTTTCAAACTCTGATTAACACAAATGTTTTTAGACCAGATGACATTATTAAAAATTAACCCTTGCAGAGGCTGTAGATATGCCTTAATAGTTAAGAGGATTTGTTATGCTTCCAGAGGAAAACATTTTGTTTCCTAGCACCCAAGTCAAGCAGCTCCCAACCATCTATCAATCAAGTTCCAGTGGATCTGACTCATTTTTTCTCACCTCAGTCACAAGCACTCAGAAGCACATACCCACAAGTAGACACACACTCCGACACAGAAACAAAATAACAGTAAAACGAAATTAAAGCAAAGAAATTAAATCTTTCATTTTATAACAGAAGTGAGGTCTAAAGTGATGTGTGTTACTATCATTTGCTGTTAATTACAAGAAAACAACAAGACACTCCTTTCCTATATATATATATATATATATATATATATATATATACATTTGCCAATGATTTTTTTCTTTAAAATATCTTTTCCCATCTTCTACTGTCTCACAAAGTATGATAGTCTAGACTGACATTTCCTCTTCCTTAGAACACTTGAAGAACATACCAGTTTTATTTTTGTCTTTTTTTTTTACCTTCCATGTCTCACAAAGCCATTGTAAATTTTGTTAGGTTGTATATGTAATATTAAATCATTTCCTAATAAAATGACTTTACATGAACCTTGTGGTCAACACTGAACTTTTAGCCTGGCCTCAGACCCTTCCATATTCTCCTCTAACAGCACCGTATTCTGTGTGCTCCTTGTTCCTTGGTAATTTACCAGCCCCAATCATTTGCTGCTTCTTTGTGACACTGCTTTACCTAAGCCCAGTTGCTCTCTAAGACCTTAACTCAAGCTTGTGTTCCTGCATCCAAGCTTTCACTGACTTGCTGATTTAGGGTCAGACTTGCATGCTAGTCACAGCCTCATAATATGTGAGACACCTGTATCTTCACATGGATATGTACAGTAGAGTCTCCTCCATGAGACCTTAAGCTGAGAATGGCATTGCTAATATTGTAATTTTTCTAATAATAATTTCTATTCTTTATAATAAGTAGTAACATAGTAATTATCAGTCTAATAATTTCAAAGCAATAAAATTCTATAGAACTGTGACAAAATTAAGAAAATACAGTGATATTCAATCATTTAACTGTATAAATATTTTATTAAAAGAAAAAAACTTACAAAAAAGTGTTAAACGGTTGAAAAAAACAAATACAATGAATTAGAAGTACAGATTAAATTAAGTTTCAAACATGTATGCAAAACCAAGTCATAAAAGAAAAAGTTTTCTTCGAGGTTGATTTTTTTTTTCTTGGAAGTATAGGGACAAACATTTCATTCATTTTGGTATTTGCTCCCGAATTTCAGAAATAAGAGAAAAATCTTTAAAGTTTTACAAGTACAGAATAGTCATTCAGTTAGGACAGGTCATATATACTAAACATCACAAAGCTTTCTCTGAGTGTATGTCTGTTAGCAGAAAATCAAATTTCTTGCTTTTATGGAACTTATATCATGTAGAAACATGAAATAAAAAAACAATATATAAATACAAATAGTGCTCTGTAATAGGGCTTACTTTGGCAAAATTAAGTAATGCAAAAGATAAAAGTTGATAAGCTTTTCAAATGTGTGGTCCTTTGGCAGAAATATGAATAGTCTTTTGAAAGGAAAATAGTCCAACATCCTCCATGTGGGCTGAAGGTGGCTAGTTTGATTACCAAGAAGGCTGTTTTCTCTGGAGCTGGAAAGAAAGGGGGGAGAGGCCCTGTGGAAGCCAGGGAAGAAATATGGTTTTCTTTCTGTCCACTCTGACCCACTAGCAGAATCAGCACCACAATGATCCCTGGGAAGAGCACTGCTTTTAAAATAAAAATCAAAAGGAAAGTATATTGCCACTAACTTCTCGAGTGTCTTCCTTGTTCGGAAAATCTTCCTTAGAATTTCCAAATCTGAACCACTGAAACAGGCTTTTGATCTCAGTAAACGCATGGAGAAGTCTTCAGATAATTAAATCAAATATAAAGGGCAATTGTCCAAATGATGAATTCCACTGAGTTCACTTTTATAATCTTGGAATTATAAGAATATGAAAATATGGAATTCATCTCCTTGTACCTGTGGTTCTGGAAGAAATGAATGCGTGCTAGAGTGAAATAGAAATGCCTATGAAATACTCTGAGATTGCTATTATGACACAGTTTTTACCTTAATTATTAATGTGAGTATTCCTTTTGTTTGTTTGTTTTTAAACAAGAACACAGACTTTAGCCTAGCACGGCATAGAACACACTGTGTAGCCGTCCCTACCTAGTCTAGAGTTCATTGTCTTTCTTTCTTTCTTTCTTTCTTTCTTTCTTTCTTTCTTTCTTTCTTTCTTTCTTTCTTTCTTTCTTTCTT
>NC_034591.1:32331516-32379075 GCF_900095145.1 Mus pahari | reverse complement strand
TCTCTCTCTCTCTCTCTCTCTCTCTCTCTCTCTCTCTCTTTCTCTCTTTCTCGTTTCCTTTCTTCCTTAATCCCTTTCTTCTATCTTTTTAATTAATTTTTCTATTTATTTACATTCTGAATTTGACCACCCTCCTGGTCTCCCTTCTAAGAGTTCTTCCCCCTTTCCTCTTCCCCCCTCCCCTTTTTCCTCTAAGAGGGTGCTCGACCAAACCCCCTCTCCAGAATCCACCTTCCCTGGGGCAACAAGTCTTTACAGAATTAGGCCACTTCTCTCCCAGTGAGGGCAAGCAAGGCAGTCTTCTGCTACATATGTGCCCAGGACACAGCCCAGCCCAGGTATGCTCTTTGATTAGTGGTTTAGTTTCTGGCAGCTCCCAGAGGTCTGGTTTAGGTGACACTGTTGGTCTTCCTATGGGATTGCAAGCTCCTTTCTTCAGTTCCTTCAGTCCTTCCCCTAACTTTTCCACAGGAGTCCCAACCTCAGTCTAATGATTGGCTGCCAGAATCTACCTCTGTCTTAGCTGCTGGAAAAGCCTCTCAGAGGACAGCCATGCTAGAATCCTGTCTGAAAGTAAATCATAGCACCAGTAATAGTGTCAGGGTTTGGTGCCCACACATGGGATGAATCCCAAACTGCGCCATTACTGGATAGCCTTTCTTCCCATCTGTGTTATAGTTTTTTCCCTGCATTTCTTCTAGACAAAAAAAAAATTCTGGGTTAAAATATATAAAGAACTCAAGAGTTTAGACTCCAACATACCAAATAACCCAATTAACAAGTGGAACACAGAGCTAAACAGGGAATTCTTAACTGAAATCTCAAATGGCCAAGAAACACTTAAAGAAATGTTCAAGGTCCTTTGTCATCAGGGAAATGAAAATCAAAATGACCCTGAGATTCCACCTTACACCAATCAGAATGTCTAAGTTCAAAACCTCAGGTGACAGCGCATGTTGGCAAGGATGTGGAGAAAGAGGATCACTCCTTCACTGCTGTGGGATTGAAACCTGGTAAAATCAGTGTGGAAATCAATCTGGTGGTTCCTCAGAAATTTGGAAATAGTTCTACCTGAAGACCAAGCTATACCACTCCTGGGCATATCCCCAGAAGATGCTCCCTCCACCACTCCAACATGTTCATATCAACCTTACTCATAAAAGCCAGAAACTGGAAACAACCCACATGTCTCTCAACCAAAGAATGGATACAGAAAATGTGGTTCATTACATGACATGATACTATTCTGCAATTAAAAATAAGTACATCATGAATTTTGCAGGAAAATGTATGGAACTAGAAAATATCCTGAGTGAAGTAAACCAGATCCAAAAGGATATGCGTGGTAATGTACTCACTGATAAGTGGATATTAACCAAAAAGTACAAAATACCTGTAATACCCCCCATAGAATATATAAAATTTAAATGGAAGGCTCAAGTGAGGATGTTTCAATCCCACTTAGAAGGGGGAACAAAATAATCATAGGAGGCAGGTGGAGGGAGGTATTTGAGTGTGACATGGGAGAGGGATACGAAAAGTGGCACAGAATCAGGTATGGGGGGTAGACAGGAGAGAAGCCCAGAGGGCCAGGGGAATGAATGGAAATATCCAGCAACTGGGGGTCAGGGGAACCTCTAGAAAGCCCCAGAGACCTGAGATGTGAGAAGCTCCCAGGACTCAATGGCCAAAATGCCTTGGCCAAATGACCAATAGTGGGGAAGACACCACTTCTAGTAAGTAGACAGGGCCTCCAGTGAAGGGCTGGGGTCACCAAACCACCTTCAAAATTCTTTTTGTATGTTATTTAAACTTTGCTCACACTAGAATTACAGGCATTACCTGTCAGGCTCGGGTGTGTGATTGTAGTGCATGATATTCTTCTATTATATTGTGTGATATTCTTCTAGAGTTTCACTGGTTATTAGGTCTGTGGCATACTAGCATCCAAGGAGAAGGGCCCAAGTGACTCTTTTAACCATGTTAGGTAAATTAGTGATTACATCAAAGTGTTATAAATACTGTAGAGAAAAAAAAAGTATGTTGTTGCTAGTCTTACCATTTCGTTTTACTTGAATTTGAACAAAATGTTTCCTGTGTGCCTATTATTTAGTCATGGGTCACATATAAGTAATGAAATATCACCAAGAGGTAACTTCCTATTGTGCTTGTGCAGAATAATTAACCGTGTTACAGGCTAAAAAAAAATCTAAGATCTCGTAATTCATTTTCTCATGGCATGAAATTATTAGAAAGTATTTTCTTCTTTTATAATTTTCTCATTAGTAAAAAATCTCACTCTTGTATCTGAAGCTATGGCCCAGCAGCTAAGAGAATATACTTCTTTTCTGGTGGCCCCATGCTCAGTTCTGAGCATCCACTTGAACAGTTGATACAAGTGCCTGTATTTCAAGTTACTGATTAGAGATGATCTTCTAGCCCCCATAGAAAAAATTCACTTCTGAATTTACAGAAAACAAGAATCAATAGTTATTACACTGAGCATCTTAGAGTTCGATAGCCTTCACTCTCCTGCTCAGAGGAGAAAAATTTGGAGAACTAAAACTGCAGTGTTCATGTCTATTGAGGAAACAGTGAACTTATTTGAAAGATGTGTGTGTGTGTGTGTGTGTGTGTGTGTGTGTGTGTGTGTGTGTGTGATTGTGTGTAAGTTTATGTGATTGTGTGTCTGTATGTGTGTGTGCTTCTGTTTGTTGCATAAAGGTCAGTGTACGTGTGTGTGTGTGTGAGTGTGTGTGTATGTGTGTTTTGGTGTTTTTATGAGCTTGTGTGTCAGTATATTTGTGTGTGCATATGTGTGTTTGAGTGTTTGTGTATCTTTATGTCTGTGTGTGTCTCTCTGGGTGTGTTTACATGTCTGTGTATATGCATGTGTGCATTTGTGTTTGTATTTGTATGTATATCTGTGTGCTGTATGTTTGACAGTATATATTTATTTGTGGGATGGTATGTATGTGAGTTTATGTGTGTTTGTGTGTCTGTGTATTTATATGTGTTTTGTGTGTCAGTGTATGTTTATGTGTGTTTGTATGTATTTGTGTTTGTGTGTCTAAGTATTTGTTTGTATTTAGTGTGTCTGTGTCTGAGTGTGTTTAAATGTCTGTACATTTGCAGATTTGTGTGTGTCTGTGTGTGTTTATGTCTGTATTTGTGCCTGTGTGTGTGTCTCTGTGTATGCCTTTGTATGGTTGTGTCTGTGTGTATACATTTGTGCTTGTGTATACCTCTCTCTGTATATGTGTGTTTGCATGTGTGTGTGTGTATATGTGTGGGCTTGTATTTATTTCTCTGTTTGTTTTTGTAATTGTTTATGTGATTGTGTGTGGTTTTGAGTTTGTGTGTATATTTGTGTGTTAGGGTACATGAAAGTGTGTTTATGTCTGTATGTCTCTGTGCCTCTGTGTGTCTGTATGTGCTCATGTCTCTGTGGTTGTGTGTCTATTTGTGTGTGTATGTGTATATGTATGTGCTTCTCTGTGTTGTTTGTGTGTGTGTCTGTGTCTGTTTGTATGTCTGTTATGTCTCTGTGTTTGTGTCTGTGTGTGTGTATCTGTGTGTTTGTGCATCTGTGTATAGGTCTCACATGTGTGTGTGTGTGTGTGTGTGTGTGTGTGTGTATCTCAATAACAAAGGATGAAAAAACATGATGAACACACTTTCGTTTCCCTGGATGAAGGCAAGAACACTTTTCACTGTTCCTCCTTTCTGTCTCTCCATTCATGTGTTACTAGTTGTTTTGCTGGTGTTGTTAGAAAGCTTATACAGTGAGCTTTATTAAAAAGCTCCCAAATTTAAATTTCATTCATATAATCCCATAAAATGATAGCTCTCTGTTAGCTGGGTTAAATATTATTTTAAAGCAAATCTAAACTGTTAAGCTGATTGGAAAACTAATCATACAACTATTCATAATGGAATCATAATTTGTTTTTTATTAAAAGTAGTGAATAGCATAATAGAAATCTTTTTTATTATTTAAGCACAATACAGAAACACTTCACATATGAGAAGCCAAGTTGTCACAATTCTTCTATGTAAAAAATCAGCTCTATTCAATAATTTTTAATCATTCAATTATACCATTCTAATCTGAATTTTAAAAGTAACTCTTATTTCATGGCTTGAGATAAATATTTATAGATACCACTGACATAAATGAATATTTCTTAAGTTTAGCAATGGCTGTAAACAAGTTCATAATCTTGTGAAATGCTAATGGTTGCTCCACAGTCAGATCCTTAAGTATATATTAGGGTTAAGTGAATCCTGCCAAACTTTCAGCTAGTGATATCATCATAGGTTAATCAATTTGCAAAACCAAAACTGTTAAAGTAATATGGAACACTAAACCATAATAAACATATTACAACAACAAAATGGCCATCATCAACCACAAAAAAAAATAATATTCTTTAACAGTTATCTAGCTCCTTCTGGATCTTTTGTGAGTCCTGATGGGTTGTTAATTCAGATGTAACATCCAAGTACTTTGGGGTGTCTGTTGGAAGTTCACATAATTTCTATAGTGTGGTTTCATTGGGAGATACCATTATCCCATTGGAAAAACTAGTTTGCTTCTCATTCTAGTTTCTATCTCTGTTTGAATTTGCATTTTGTTCTTTGAGGTCTGAATGATCTCAGGTACTGGCTTTTTTTTTTAACCTACTTTTCAGTTGTTTATGTTTCTACTATATCACTCTGTTCCACACAATTTCCATAATGTTTACCATGTTAACCCTATAACATACTACAATGCAGTTATTAATTAATATCAGTCTTCTATTATTGCAGCACATGAAAAATATATGGGAAGGATCTATATTTTTGTCTGGATCACATCTAGTAACCCACAGAGCTATGGTTTCTATTAGACATTTATTTTATCTATGATTTGGATCTGTTGACACTAAGTCATAAATATATGCCCTCAAATATTTGTTCATGGAAGTCATAGGGTTTAGTATATAAATATGACATGTATTTTACTATATGTTAAGTGCTTCAGATCCCAGATTTGAATATTGTAGGTTTGACAGCCCCACATCGAACATGTAAACTTCTATAGGAGAAGCAATTGACATCCTGAAAATAACACTCTTGTACATCTACTATCGAGAAAAAAAGCAAAAAGAGAAAAATGAAGCAAATAAGAAGGGAATGGGGGGTTTTAAAATAGTCCTGAAAAAAAAAAAAAAGGCAATGGGCAGCAAAAACTAATGAGGTAAAGTGACCTAGTTAGAAAATCAACAAAGAAAAGATTGATGGATCCTGTTTCTGTTCTTGCCAAAAGCAATAAGGTATTCAGTCAGTAGATTAAAAATAAAGGAAAATAAATTAGTAAATTGATAGAAACATTCTGTAAGTTTATTCTGAAAGCAATGTCCATATTGGTACAGTTTCTGAAGGACATTTTAGTCTGGTGTGTTATATTGAGACCTTTAGATAGTTTTGATCTGTGCTGTTATACATGTACTTCCAGTTTGTTGTATTTTCAAACACTTGGCATTATATGGCATAGACTAGTCATAGTGGCTAGAGTTTTTTCAGAAAAGAATTTGCATGATGAAATGAAATGAACTTTGACAATTGCACAAGGTTTCAGCACAAACAAATACATGATGTTTAAATTCATTGTAAAATATATGATTGCAGATTAATATTTTTATCCCTTGACTCAGACTTATTTTGTCTTATTTTTTTGTGATAGAGTAGGCGATTAAAATAAAAGCAGAAATGGTGACAGAATGAGGAGGCAAATATTCCAACCCCTGAGTGTATATACAGGTAAAGTGTGTACAGGTAAAAGTATACATGAGTATGTGGGTTTTGGTGAGTTTAAATGTGAGTCTACACATGTTAGCATATATAAATACACAGGTTATGCATTAATATTTTAGATCTAATCCTTAGTGATTTTATTTGAAGTTTTAACTACTGAAATATTTTGTATAATTGGTAAAATAAAACTTCACCACCACAATTTAAATGCATGCTTTTTTCCAAATTTAATTTTAAAATTCTACAGCATTGCACATGTAAAAACAGACTTGTAGGTTTTTTTTAAAATTTTAATCTTTTTTTTAGTCACAGAAAATATCTCTTATAGTTGTTAGATGTATATTAACCTATTCTGATTTCTCTTTTCCAAGTAGAAGTCTCTGATTTACTGTTCCAGATGAAAGAAGGCAATGTATTACCTTCCACTGTGTCAGGTGAAGTTAGATTTATTCTTCCAAGACTACAGTGGACTTTATTAAACAGATGTAAAGACTCAGGCATTGATAGAATGCCACTTAAAATCCCTCATCACACTTTTATTATTTGTTTATGTAAGTCATGGGACCACTATATCACCCAATAAATAGTTGAATGACATAAACATTAAAATGTAAAAAAAAATATTTCTAAACCATCAAAGATTAAACTAACAATATAGCTAAGTCACAAAATATTTCTTTAAGAGACACAACATTGTGTTTTAGACACTTATTCTTTTAAAAGGTCACTTAAACTTTTTAATCAATATTATACAAAGTGTTATTAAACTATAAATATTATACAATTCTGTATGTCCCTTGATAAAGGATTTCCATAAACTTTGACGAGGAAAATACATTGTAATACTGGAATGGCAACAAATTGCTGTCTACAGTAAGCACATTTGACTCATTCACTTTACCATTTTAATTTCAAAGTGTCACTGAAGAAAAAAATACATCCAATTATCAAATCTAAACCTGGCTGGGGTAAGAGAGGTGTTGTATTGACAAAGGTTGGCTTTGGACCATTCTGTGCTTCATTATCCTCCAACCATGCTGTCACAGTTCCTCACCTCTAGAATTCACATTCTAGTGAGTAGCGTTTAAGTACATTAATTGGTTACACTCTAATTTCTGGCTAGACTCATATGAACAAAGAACTGTTACTGATGGCTCATTCACAGAGTTATTCCCTTTTGTGTAGTTGGCTCGGAGATTCCCTCCAGATTTCTCTATCATCACCTACACAGCTCTCCCACTGGCTATAAAATACTGCAGCAGCTTGTAGGTAATTGATCAGACAAGTGAACTGTAAAATATTCATTTTCTACTTCAACAGCCAGATAAATCTCTTGGGAAGAGGATGAAAATATTGCTTATGCACATCAGGGTCAGTAGAGTAATAGCAAGGTTGCTGATAAGCAGGGGTCCACTACAGAACTAATACTTAATTCCGTGCCGTGCTCCAGACAGAGCAAGCAGCCTCCGTTTGCCTGAAGCTACAAGTCTCATTATATACTGAACCCGAGGCATCAACATCAGTGCCCCAGTCCTGTTGCTCAGAGGATGGAGCTTCCTCTTTTAATTAATCAGGTTCATCTCAGCATTACAAGCCAAATAGCCAATTAACACTTAGCTACTGTAACCAAAATGCTAAACACTAAATTGCTAATGAAATGAGAATGGAAGAAGGTAACTGTGCAAAGGATGCTGGGAATGCAGGTTGACTGAATTTTTAATAGCACCTGTGTTCTTTTTTTATGCCTCTTTGGTTTCTCTGCCAACTTTTCATTTAAATGCCAAGCTGTTTTAATTGAAAGTTGTCAAACCTAGACTACATTCAGAATAGACAAGCTATGGCAAAAGTAATAAATTATTTAGTTTTCTTTGTAGAGTTGCAATAGTAAAAATAATAATAATAATAATAATAATAATAATAATAATAATAATGCTAAGAGGCATTTGTCCTGCTTTTGTCCCTGTTTTCATTCTCAACCAGTGTATCAAGATGTCTCAATCAGTGAAATATAAATCTGAACCCAAGAATTTTTTAGAAGCATAGCTTTCTTAAGAAACTTGTGCAGATTCTAAAAAACAGGATCCATAGTGCCTAAGATGTACAGTTCTGTATTACTTCAAATTGTACTGTTTCCTCCCCCTCTCTTCCTTTATCTGTAGCAAATGCTTGTATTCCCTTCTTTTTAATGCCCAAGGAAGTGAGGAAAATGGGAAAAACAGTTCTCATTGCTCACTGATGTTCCCCATGCTCCACTGATTGTCAGAATTAGTTTGACTTACCCTGATGAGATATTAGTATGTAGGAATAGGAAAGAAAAATAAAATTTTCTTCATTCCTTGAATGATTTTAATTGGAACAGATTACTATAAAGGTGGGTTAATCTAGCAGGAATTTATTAGCATTTACACTTCACATATACATGGGAGAGACTGAGGGCATGGCATGAGTAATTCAACTAAGAAATGGCTTCAGTTTTCAGTTTGTGTAGCATCTTCATCAAAGAAGAGTAACCTTCTTTTACTTGGCTGCATTCCTTAAACAAAGGACAGTTGGAAAGATTGCTACAAGTAAGGGCTTCTTACTGAAAAATGTGTGTGGATGATAGGAGAAGCGTCAGAGTCTGAGAACATTCTCTCTATTTGTGAACATTCCCACTGCTAATGGAGTTCACTGACACAGTGCTGCTTTCTGTCTCTCAATGCTTCATGGACTCATGTAGGCACAGTAACATGACTGACTCATTTTGTTCTCTTTCATATCATGACACAGTCACATGTATAGGAGTAATATACTTTCTATTTTGATGATAGCACATTATATTCCAGAAAGAAAATATTTATTTCTTTTTTCTTGGATATTTTCTTTATTTACATTTCATATGTTATCTCCTTTCCCAGTTTCTGCCCCCCCTGGAATGCCCCTATCCCATCCACCCTCCCCCTGCTTCTATAAGGCTGTTGCCCCAGCCACCCATCCAACCACTCCCTGCCTCCTTGCCCTGGCATTCCCCTATACTGGTGCATTGATCCTTCACAGGACCAAGGGCCTCTCCTCCAATCGATGTCCAACAAGGCCATCCTCTGCTACATATGTGGCTGAAGCCATGGGTCACTCCATCTGTACTCGTGGGCAGAAAGGGAATATTAAGAGTCAATCAATTATATGTTCAACCCAGTCTGTCAGAAACATGACAGAAATTTCCTTTCAAAATTGCAAAAATAACAACAGCAGCAACAACAACGAGTGAATTGATACTTGGATCTGCAGTTTCTTTGTCTTCTCAGTCAGAGATCAAAACCCAGCAAGTAAACAAAACATTACAAATTACTCGAGTCAGTTCTAAAACAAAGGGGTTGTGTACACATTAAATTGATGCCTAGTTAAATCTGTTAAAAGATTACTTATATTTGCTTCTTCAATGTATCCTGAATTTTGTTGTTTTTAAACTGTAATGTTTATAGTTAAAATTGCTAAGCTGATAAAGGCCACAATCATGTATCAGTATGTGCATCAGTACAGGGGCTCTGAGATGTTAGCAATCACGACAAATGGAAGCCACATAGTTTCTTCTTTTTCTTCCCTTCCTTTTTCTGGTTTTAGTCTATTTTTCAATTATGTTGTAAAGAACATGGAGATATCTTCTAAAAGTAAGTCAATATTCAAATTTAATTACATATTCTCTAGGAGTGCTTAATGCATCTAAGATATGGTCACATTTTACAGCTCTTTGGAAGGGGTTAATGGTCAGCTTGGAATATGCTTTGTAGTAGGATTGTCGATATCATGTTGTCTGCAGAGTCATGGCATCCTGGGGAAGACAAATTAAACACCACAGGATTTTAATACTAACAGAAATTAGATTAGAAAGAGATACAACAGTGGGGGTACAAATTCAAGAGAAAAATAAAGTAGATCAAATCATTTCTTAGAGCAGGGCAGTTACTTAGTTGTCCACTCAAGTCGTAAATTTTCTCTTATAAATTACCTTCTTGTCTTTTGAAAGAAGTCAAAATAGAAAACTTAAAAATAACACTACACCATCCTGCATTTTTTAAGCAGACTATTGTAGGATAAGCTTGAATCACACAGAACTTACATATCTTTTGAGATTGACTTCCTTTATACCTACATAAAATTTTAATAAATCAATTTCAGATAAGGTGATTTGATTTCTTGTATGATTTCATGCTCTGATTACTATTGCATAGTTTTATTTTACTATGTGAACATAAGATTTTAATTCTAAAAATATAATAATAGCAAGAGAACACATTTCTCCTTATTGACATAAAAGATTAAATATTTACAACAATGAAAATTCTTCCATCTAGACTTACTGTTTCACATTTCTTTTGCTTTAACAGTAGGATTTAGGATAGATTTGGCTTCCATTCTTGAATTTTCTGATAGATTTACTACATATTTGTGTATTCATAAGTAACTTGTCTCCTATACTTTGTACTTTACATAATGGTATACTATTGAGGGGAGAAAGATTAACAGGAGAGAAATATGCAAATACATGTAAGTACATTTTAAGTAGTATTCAAATTTTGTGAAAGATCACAAGAGAAGAAAATATGCATTTATATACTTAAGTCTGAGAAAATATGAGCAGCTAAGAAAAACAGTGATTTGATAAGACAAGACACCATTGCTTGTCTCTATGTCCTGGTTTCTTTAGAAATAACAGCAAGTACAAAGAAGCTGCTTCTGGGAGAAAGATTCTATGAGTTACCATGTAGTGAGAGTAGAGGGGAGACAACTGTGTTTCTAATGTTTTCCTAGGTGTCAAAGTATTTTAAGCATGGTAGCTCCTGCTGAATCCCACCAATATTGGTTCATATTGACATCAAGAGATACATTTAAAATTCTTCTAAAACATATCTTCGCATTTTATACTGTGGCCTCATTATTCTGAGATATTATTGTCTTTTTTTCACACTATATATCCTTTAATAATAGAAACCAGCTATACAGTAAGAGATGCAAATTAAACCTCCTTGACATTGCAGTGATTCGATCTCACCTGTGTATGGGGTTTTTTAATTATATATTTGATTTTATATCTTTCTTCAAACAATTTTTATTAGATATTTTCCTCATTTACATTTCAAATGCTATCCCAAAAGTCCCCTATATACTCACCCCGCCCTGCTCCCCAACCCACCCACTCCTACTTCCTGGCCTGGCCTTCCCCTGTACTGGGACATATAATCTTTGCAAGGCCACGGGCCTCTCCTCCCATTGATGGCTGATTAGGCCATCTTCTGCTACACATGCAGCTAGAGACACGAGCTCTGGAGGTACTGGTTAGTTCACATTGTTGTTCCTCCTATAGGGTTGCAGACCCCTTCAGCACCTTGGGTACTTTCTCTAGCTCCTCCATTGGGGTCCCTGTGAGCATGTAAATGACTGTGAGCATCCACTTCTATATTTGCCAGGTAGAAGGGGAGCAAAATACCCATGGAAGGAGTTAAAGAGACAAAGTTTGGAGTTGAGATGGAAGGAAGGACCATCCAGAGATATTATTTTCTATATGTTTTATATCAGAATTCAGAGATAGTCTTTTTTTTTTTTTTTTTTTTTTTTTTTAATCTTTCATTCCCTGGGTTTTAAAGTTTAATGTCACTTTGTAGACCAGGCTGGCCTCAAACTCAGAAATCCGCCTGCCTCTGCCTCCCGAGTGCTGGGATTAAAGGCGTGCGCCACCACGCCCAGCTCCAGAGATAGTCTTTTATATTTATTATATGTCTCTTTCCTGTATGATAACACTTCTTTATTCATTATCTTTTTTTCTGTGGGTCTGTATTGTTACTCACTGGCTTGTAGTCCAGTACATCTATGTTATGTATCAAGTTTCCAGATACCTGTGGGTTTGCTTCTGTCCTCTCCATTCCTCTGCTTTGGAAGGTTTTCACCATTCTGCACATGTTGAAATTACTAGTGTGCTCCAGAGTCTGAGAAACAAAGGTCTTAGTTTCCAAGGCTTCATAGGATTGACATGATTATTTCTTATCGGTAGTTGCATAGCTGAGGAAATCAATATATTGAAATATAAATTACAATTAGAGTATACAAGTTTAGTGTTCTGGACTACACTGCTGCTGCTGTACTGTTAATCCTCAACACCACAGTTTAATAATTAATGTGTTCCATATCCTTTACCATACACTAAGGCTAATATTATTACAGTATGTTTTTCTTCAGGAATGCCTTCAATGTTTGAAATGAGCTATTTCATGGAAATTTTAAAGCTAGCTTGTTAGTTTACATTAAAATTAAACAAATTTCTTCTTTTATATTGAAATTAAATATTAATTTAGGAAATTTTGACTCTTGTTTTCTTAATTTCATTACTATGTACTTGTTCTCAATTCATGAAGACTTCATGCTTTCAATGAAACTCAAATATTTTCTTCATAAAGGTTTTATATATACAGAATTGGTACCATATATATTTTGAAAGAAATGCTTTTAGCTGTTTTGAATGTGACTTATTATTTTAATTTTGTTTTTTATGCAATTAATACAATAGAAATTTTCACAAAACAATTATTGAACTTGGTTTCATCTCAAATGATTAATCTTGATCATTTAACATTTTTGAGTAGATATTAAAATGGATTGGATACTTGATTGTCCCTACAAATCTGGATATGGAAATCCCAGTTAATGGTGTGATGGCATAAGGAAAGGGCCTTTTAAGAGGCAATTGTACTAAGGATGCACAGTCAAATTGAATAAAGTTAGTACTGCTATAAAATAAATCCTGGCGTACTCACTTATCACATTAAGTCAAGTTCCTTGACCTTAGAGCAATACCAGCTCTTAGTGTCTAAGCAGAAAACCCTTATTTTAGCTGGCTGCATGGTAGGTTTTCACCCATAATCAGCTGGTCCCTTTTGAGTTAGGTGAGGCAGTAAGTGATGTTGAATTCTTATGGTAGAGCCAGTCTACTCACTTCATGGCTGTAGAGTAAAAGAAATAGAGAAATGACTGGGACATACAACCCCCTTTGAGGGCTTGTACATAGTAATATAAAGTCCTCACCAGCCTTCGCTTTTCAAGTTTCCATCATCCCCCAGCCTTGAATGGAAACCAGCCTTCAATACCCTACATGTATGGAGCCCCTTAGAGACATTTTAAAGCCAACCCATAGCAGAACTCATGGGCCATGTGCAGAAACCATGGGCACTGTACAGTTGTCATGTAGGAACACATCACCTAAGCCTGAGTCTTGGTTTTTAATTTGCAAGACACTAGAAGTTTTATGCAAAAAATTGCTGTTGTTGAGAGACTGCCTGGACTATGAGATTTTATTACACCAGCCCAAATAGATTAAACAGCTATTCCATCTTCAGAGAGTAAAGTATTTTGCTGTTCTTATTCCAATTCTTAGTCTTTTTATTTCTATTTCTCAGCAAAATGCATTGATTATTCCAAAAATACCTAGTAACAGCTTTCATCACTGCCTCACCTTTCGTATACTGTTTTTTAATTTCTTTGATTGTTATTTTCCCCCTTTTCTAGTTCCTCTTCCTTCTTTTAAGTATGTAAGCAGAATCCTTCTCAATACATTGAGAATATTTGCCAACTCACATGTATATCACTGTATGTTATATGTTGTATGAATTTATAATCAAAATATTCATAGTTCTAAATGATTTAATAGCATGGTGAATACATTAACTTTTTTATGAATTGTTAATTATAACCTGTTTAATTTCATAAATAAGATAGTGAAATTTAAGAGTCAAAATTACATTTAAAACATTCCTTCATGTATGCTTGCATTAAAAGTCATTTTTAATCATAACAGAGCAAAGGAGTTCAAAATCCTACTTACTTGAATCAAGAACAGTACAAATAGCAGCATTTATTGCAAGTTTTCTATCTTTAATTGCAGAGTCAAATGTGAATTAATGTGAATTAGTTACTGTATCTTTTTTGCTCTCCTCATTGATAATGCCAACACAATACAGGAAATACTCTGTCCTGGAATGTGAAAATGTTTTATGAGAATTGAGAATTTGTTCCCTTGTCTCTATAACAGATACAAGACTTTTGCCTGCGGGTGGTCTTTGAAAAGTGAGAAGCATTAAAATGATATCAGGAAGAAAGGATCTTCTCCTTTGCCTGTCTGTATCCATGCTTAAAAAAAGTGTGAAAATGACTTCATTGTTTTCAGTTATAACAATGTTTCTCTGAAAATTTAACATGCCTAAATAAAATGCAGTTTACATTAACATAAGATGACTATATATTCTACTAAATATCTAAGATAGTAGTAAAAGGCCTGATACAATGTTCCTCCAAATGAGAATCGACAATAAGCACTGACATAATGTGCTTAACCTATTTTATCTTTGGTTTAAAATATAAATGCATCATGATTCAATCTATCTCTCATATCTCAGCTCTGTATGACATTATGATTCAAATAATGATGTCGGACTATGGTCCTCTTTCCTTCTGAGATTTGAATACAATGTTTTATTCTAAATAAATATTCATGTTGTTTTTTCATATTGTTTTAATCTCTTGATAATATTCTGATTATATATCCTCACTGTGATTTAGATTTCCCTCAAGTTGCTTTACTATTTTATTTTTGAAGGGATGTTACTCCTTCATTAACTCCTTACATTGTGGTGCACATGGAGTCTGTGGGCATTGGTGATATGTCTGAAATTCCTAAGCTTCCTTTTATCCTCTTGATGTGTAAGGCAATATCTATGCTCATTTGTGTCTTGTTTCATAGTGACATTTTATTCACTATTTCTCTTGATAGTCTCTATGTCCAAACTCTATCACTGCCTTCATCAAAACAAAAACAAAAACAAACAAACAAAACCATTGGTATGTGGTCCACATTCATCATCATCCTTGCTCTATATCTCATTAAAATTTCAAATCAAAGTGGACACTGATAGACATACAACCTATTCCTGGCCTCCTGTCCTGTCTGCTGCCTGAGAATCAGAGAATGACTGACTACAGAGTTCTTTCTAGTGTTATACTACATCAGACCTTGCGTATGTATGAGAGACTTCTGCTTGTGCCACAAAGTGTGCCAATTTCCTGTCTACAGGACACACAATTTTGTCTAGTTCCAGCATTAGGGCCCTAACTCTCCTCTGAATTTCACCCTCATATTGATGTATAGCTGTCTATCCATAGAGTTATGAATTCTTCTAATAAACTCACTACTCCCAAAAGCAGAAACAAAACATCTGACGTGACCAATGTTTCTAATTTTATGACTTATCTAAATATGATGCATGGCTATTCCATCCAATGGGATTTCTAGAAAGATTTTTTTTTAATTTTCTTTATTCTTTGGCCATAAATTCTTCCTAAAAAATGTAAGACCAGAAGAAAATAATTCTTCATAATTCTTGTACCTCATCTAAAATTTGAAATCATTTACATTTTTGTTATGTCTTTCAGTGCTGGGCATTAAATTCAGGTTGTCATGCATACCAGTCACACCTGTTCTGCCACTTACCTGCATTTCCAGTCCTATTTTATGTTGATCAGTTTTCAAAACTACTTTATTGTTGTGAAATGATATTAAATCACAAAATAGCATATGCTAATTGATAAGAAATATTGATTATATTTAATCTCGTGAAGTAGGAAAATATTGACCATCTCTATCACCACTGTTAATGTGTTTTTCTTGATATTCTAGAGCACCTGTTGTGAGTATGTATGTTCAGAAAATAGAACCTGTATCCTCACACACACACACAGTGTTCACACTACCACTAAGATATAACTCTACCTACTTTTTTATGATATGCTTATCTATGACATTTTTAGGGATTTTCAAAAGTCTCCTGGCTTTTTAAGTTCCTCCTAAATAGTGGATGTTTCTCTGATTTTGCATACAACTCACTATGCTGTATAAATATGAATTTACCTAGAGCAATTTAGGGTAATTTCTCTATCATTAGCCATTTGAAAGTCATTTTAAAATATATATTAAGTTACCTACTAGAATAGATTTTGAATAATCTTCTGTGTATCGTTCAATGCTTTAGTGAGCTCCAGTTATTCCAAATAACACTTGTGACAAATATGGTAAATAAAAATATTCTTCATAATCTCTTTGACTCATTGTGTGTTATGACTGGAATGTTAATCTAGTTAACTAAACTTGACCATCTGTAGGAGAGCAAGAAGCAGGAAGCTTCCTATTACAGGCACCTGTAAGACAGTAAATCATGAGCCTGTGCAGACCCATAGCTACTGGCAGAAAACAGAAGGCTGCAGATCATACACAGGAGCACAGTAGACTACTCACAGCCTTATGGAGGCAGAGATCTCCAAAAGCCAAATTAGACCTGGCAACACGAAGAGCCAGGTAACGACTGCTCATGTGTATACTGGATGAAGAATCCTGTAACCATAGGATTTTCCACCTGTGCCCCAGTTCTCAAATAACAACTCAGTGGCTTATTTTTATTTATGAATAAAATGCCTAGGCCATAAGCTTTGGCTGGTTCCCTGACTAACTCTTAACTTACGTAACCCCTTTGTTCTAACCTGAGTTCACCTACATAGCTTGTTTCTTCTTAGTTTCATACGTTCACTTTCTTCAGTTTGGATAGCAAATCCCTTGCACCTGAATCTATCCCAGAGTTCTGCTCTCTCGACCATAAATCCTGCCTCCTATTTCCTGCCTTTTGCTAATAGGCTATCAGATTTGTTAAAGTTTACTTGTTATTGTTTTGTTTTGCTTTTACTTTCATATCATCACATCTTCCCAAGTTCTTTGATGTTCTTAGGACATGATGGGATGATGCTAATTCTGAGAGAGTCCTATGTTCATGTTATTATCATGATGCATTGATTAATAGTAGATAGAATAGTGGATAGAAACTATTTTCTATCCCTTTTTAAAGTAAAAGTTTCAAAAGCTTCCATTAGCATTTGACAAATACACAGAAATTCTTGCCATTTTTTTTTTTTTTTTGATCCAATGGTAAAGTACCTGTAGTGGTTTGAATGAAAATGCCACCATAGGCTCATTTATTTGAACATTTGGTCCCCGGTGGGTGGGAGTATTTAGGGAAGTTTTCGATGTTAGAATTTGCTTGAGGAAATATGTCACTGGAGGCAGACTTCAACATTTTAAGCTGTGGTACCCCATCCATTTGCTCTCTCTGCATCACGGTTGCAATTCAAGACATGAGTTCTCAACCTCTTGCTTCCATCCATTCCTGTCACCTGATGCCACGCTATCATGGAACTAGAAGCCAAAGTAAACTCTTCCATAAATTGCTTTGGTCATGAGTTTTCATCCCACTATCAGCAAAGTAACATATCCAGTGTCAGGAATACTCAATAAATTAAGAGCAAAGTTTTACTGAAGCTCAGTTTTCAGAACTCTGGATCTCTAAGAGCTGTTCCTTTTTTATTTACTCATTTGGCCCTGGAAGGAAAACTACATGATGGAGGGAGAAGAAGGTAAAGCAAAGCTCCTCAATTCACAGTGAGCAGGAAGCAAATTAAAAACTAGGAAAGAAAATTAATTGGTCTACCAATAGTCCCACAGCCCTTGTGACTTAACTCCTTCTATCAGACCCAGATGGAAGTGATTTTCCATTTTCCAACAGTGCCACAGGTGGCGATGGAATTTTCAACAAATGGGCTTTGGGGAAATTTTAACAATAACATCATAGTACTTGTTTGTTTTTTACATGTTTAATTCTGAATGTTCCTAGGATCTTCTTTGTGTCACTGCCTTTGAAATGTCATCTTTTGTAGGACTTTGTACAGCTGTTCTGTTTTTCACTAAATGGGGCAATTAAATTCTGACCTTTCATTAACTTCATTTATGGAAATGGCTTTTTTGTGTGTAATTTTTATTTCATATTTCTATGCATTTTAAATTTTTTATGGAAATCTGTTTTGTATGTATTTACCTTCCAGCCTTATCATCTAATTTTATTTATATTTTCTACACGATTACTTTTTACTGTTTTTTTTATGTTGTGTTCCAACAAATTTAGTTACTGACATTTATTATGAATTTGTGGGTGTTTTGGTATCAGGATATTTAGATTTACTATGCCCTTCATTCATTGTGTTGCATTTTATTTCAGAAAGAATGTCAATTTAATTCATTTGAAACTGTGTTGCTGGTTTCTACATAATTTTGAGCTTCCTCCATGCTTCTGTTCTTATTATTTGTGTCACTGTAATTTACTAATAAACATTTTGTGGAAAGCTTAAAGGTTGTAAGTGTTTTCACTTGTTCTCCTTGTAATGACCTGATAACAACAAAGGTCACCTGTATGTCTATAATCAACAAGACCAAGGACGGCTAGGAGCTAGATCTCACAACATTCAGTTTCAATCTCGTTCCCAAAATTAGTTTCAATTCTTTGTGATGAAAACACTGCATGATGTAATTTTGATTAACCAAGAAAAACAACTAACAATTTGGTTTAATTTGAAAAGTTTTTTTTTTAATCTTAAAATACTTAAATTAAAAAGCATAAATGAATGCAATTGTAAAAATATATTAAATTTTTATGTCTATGATTATCTACATTCAAGTATTTATATTATAACATATAATTGCTTAAAATGCTGGCACATGAAAGAATGCCATTAGCTCTTTCTTGGTCTTGCAATATAGTTATTAATGGCAATGAAACAAAAATATGCATATATTTATAAGATAGTGTTAGGTATATGAAATGTGATTGGTACAATTGAATTGTTATAACCAATACTAGTAATCTTCTTATGTATAATCTGAGGAAATATTTGCCTTTTTTTTTCTACCCATGATGGATTTGTGTACTTTATTGTGCCCTAATAACTATAGTAAGTGATTAGACATTCGTTTTTTACTAAGGAAGTATGTTAGATAGTTTTATGTCATCTCAACACAAGTTAAAATCTTCTGAGAAAAGGAAACCTCAACTAAGAGGATGCCTCCAGAAGATGGGGTTGTAGGCAGACCTGAAAGCACTCTCCTAATTAGTCATTAATGGAGGAGTGGCCAACCCATCGTGGGTGGTGTTATCCCTTGTTCAATAGTCCAGTTTGTATATGAAAGCAGGCTTAGCAAGTCCTGAGAACAAACCAATGAGGAACATCCCTCTATGGCCTCTACTTCAGCTCCTGCTTCCTGCCCTGGATCTTTTTGATGAGTTGTATGGAAATGTAAGCCAAAAACAAAAAAATCCTTTCTTCCCTAACTTGCTTTTTTTGTAATGATGTTTCATGCAGGAATAGAAACTCTATCTAAGACAGGTTAATACCAGGATTGGATTGTGGTATATTGCTGTGGCAGAGCCAACCATGTTGTTTTGAGAAAGATTGTAGAAGGACTTTGAAATTTCTTCAAGAGAAGCCATTGAGAGTTCAATGCTTGGTGAGCTGATCTATAAGAGCTTGTATGATAACAAGGTTAAGGGCAATGCAAAAGTGAAGTTTCTGAAGGAAGTATAAAGACTCTTATCAGGGTCATTTGTTATTTTGAATTAAGATTTTGTGGTTCTGGTTAGCTGTGCCTGAAGAAATTTTTGGAAAATTTCCCTGGGAATCAGCCCACAGAAGCTTTGTTCCAGAGGCAGCCGAGGCTGTAACTCATGCTGGAAACCAAACTTAGCAGTATAAGAGTCACCCAGAAGGTATTGGTTTTGAAGGCATAAGGGGTCAGTCATGAAGTTGTAGCCTCAGTGACAATTTGAGATCCAGGATTGAAGGGGACATGAAAAGAAGTTGAAGCTTGGGCACCATGAAGAAGGACTATGAGAAGTTATTAGTAAAGGTGTATCCCAGCAGTTTGGAGGTGGCAGTGCCATGGGATGCCCACCAAGAACACCAGTACCTATGGAGTGGAGCCAGTTGGATCCTCAAAGACAAACTTATGTGTTCCAGAAAGAAGAGCCAGAGAAGTGACCCAAGGCCTTTGGAGGAGTACCAAAAATTGTGAGTGAATCCCAGAAATTGGACATATAGTTATTTCCACTTGTAGAGTTTTGTTTTGCTTTCATTTGATTCTGTCTGTGTCTTTGTTCATCTCTCTTGAAAAATGAGAGTATAATTTATTTTACAGGAGTGCATAGTTTAGAGACTGAATCTTCTTGCATGACTTTGGATTCTAAGAGAGACTGGATATTTTATTTATTTATTTTTATAATGGAATGGCAAATTTTACTTATTTACATTTCAAATGTTATCCCCTTTCCCCGGTTTCCCCTCTGCAAATCCCCTATCCCATCCCCCTTTACCCTGCTTCTATGAGGGAGTTCCCCCACCCAACTACCCACTCCTGCCTCACCACCCTAGCATTCCTCTACACAGGGGCATCAAACCTTCACAAGACCTAGGGCCTCCCCTCATATTGATGCCAGATAAGGTCTCTTCAGCTCCTCCAGTCCCTTCCCTAACTTCTCCACTGGACTCACTGGGCTCACTGTGCTCAGTCTGATGGTTGGCTGTAAGCATCCGCATCTGTATTGGTCGGGCAGAATATATCAGGAGACATCTATATCAGGCTCCTGTCAGGAAGCACTTCTTGGCACCATCAATAGTGCCTGGGTTTGATATCTACATGTGGGATGGATCCTCAGGTGGGTCAGTCTCTGGATTACCCTTCCTTCAGTCTCTGCTTCCCACTTTGTCTACATTTCTTTTAGACAGGAACAATTCTAGGTTAAAATTTTAGAGAAGAGTGGATGACCCCACCCCTCAGCCAGGGGGCTATGCATAACCTCTGGATATGGTTCTCCTTCCCCTCTGTGGCATATTACAGCTAATGTTATCCCCGAGGGGTCCTGGGAGGCTTGCTTTCCTGGAATCTGGGACTTTCTGGTTGCTTCCCCCACTTCCCCATACCCCATTCCTACACACCTCTGTTCAATTTCCTGACCCTTTGTACATCTCCTCCACCTCCTACCATATCCAATTCTTCCCCTCTTTTCCCCTACCCCTGTTCTCTTCCTCCCAAGTCCCTACTACCCTTTACTTCTCTTGATTATTTTCTTCCTCTGTCTAAGAAGAACTGAAGCATCCATTCACTCTTTGGTTTTCCTTCCTCTTGGGCTTCACGTAGTCTGTAAGTTGTATTGTGGGTATTCCAGGATCTTTGCCTAGGATTGGCTATTTTAAAAAGGCTGAATTTTAATTGGTTTGAATTTGTAAATATTTTGGGATTTTAAAGTAATAGTGTATGGGAAAACTGACATTGTCCATTAATGATATACACATATAGACTCCGTTCTACTGACTGCTTTCCTAAGTATTTCCAGTACAAGGATTTACACTTCTATTCCAAATGAAATGATCTGTCTTGTTTGTAGTAATCAAAATTGGACATCAACCTGAAGTAATCCTAACATGCATAACAATAACAGATTAAAATGTAGATTCATCCAGTGGAATAAAACATTAATAAATATTACCAGTACCTAAATTTACATAAAATACAAATAAATTTCACAGAGGCAATGTTTTGAAAGCTAGATACAGCAGAGAGCCTACTTTTATTTCTTTTTCTCACTATTTAATAATTGACAAACCTGGGCACAGTGATACTTAGTAAGAAGTGACTGGGAAACAGATGCTGGCAAAAGAGGAAGATTCTAGAAAGCAGCTCCTATAGCTTAGTCTTTGAATAAAACTTGAATTATTCCTCCAAATCTATTGTTTGTTGTTGTCATTGAATCTTGTGAACCCAGACATTGTTTTTATTATGTTGTGTTTTCATTGAAAACATAAAAACAGATTTCCAGCTTATGCTGGTTTTTATTTTCCTGACAATATTAAAAGAAGAAACTTTGTGTGTTTTATCCAAGTGATAATTAAGGCTAGAAGAGAAAATTTGGAGATATTTGGTTGTAAAAACTCATTTGATTTTTAAAATAGTAATAAATTTGCTAAAAAAAAAATGTATCAAGCTATAAGTCTGTATAAAGCCAGAGATAGGTAGCCAGTCTTAGAATGAAACTATTGTCATCTCTGTGTCAACACTACTACAACTGATTGTTGCCACCCTTTAGATAGACTGGCCAGGACTCATGCAATATGAAGACCTCATGTATCAGTCAAGAGTATTAGGATAAATCTAATGAAAGACACTTAAGAAAGTGAGTATCTATGTCCATTGCTGAAAGGTTATCTATGTCATCATTTCTTCATATACTACAGATTTCCCAGAACTGAAAAAGTATAGATTGTTATTGAAACTCAATTATAATCATTTAAACAATTACGAACTAATAATTTTGAGCCATGTCATATACATATAACCACAAATATAGCTAATTACAGAGGAGTGTGCATTGTGCTGCCATGTATTTCTTCTTCCCAATTTTCCTGTTGTAGTTGGTGGTGGTGTTTTTTTTTTCTACCCAGACAAGCTTTTCCTGTATAAAACTGGTTATCCTAGAACTTTTTCTGTATACCAGGCAGGCCTTGAACTCAGAAATCTGTCTGCTTCTGCCTCCTGAGTGTTGGATTAAAGACTACCACTTGCCACAATTGCATGACTTTTCTCATTTTTTTAAATAATGATAAAATTTGGGCAAAATGACACTTGGTAAAAATTGGTGACCAGAGTGGGGTTATTTGAAGTTGAAATATATAGTGCCAGCTCTTTCTTGTATCTGAGCACTCAGTTCCCACCTGGTACACAGCTTTAAGCTGAAATCACACTGAAAACAGTGGTATAAGCCTGAGGTTTCTTAGCTTGGATCCACATCCTCTCTATGCTCCCACTGTGAATACGATGGGACAAACCATTGAAAGCTATATGCCTTCCCAGTTCAAGAAGGGCTGTATTCCCTCAGGCATAAATAAAAATAAGTCTTTTCCTTCTTAATTTTTTATGTCCCAGAAACTAAAAAAGTCATCAACATAATAGCACAGTTTCACTGTCCTTATTCATGAAGGTTGTTGAAACATCCTTCCAAAGTCACCCTTCACTTTCATGCCATGGCCTTAGTGGGGTCTGTGCGTTAAAATGGTGTCCCTTGTCTGGTCTGCCACAGGGCTAGGGCTGCTTGTGGAGGTGGGACACTGAAAGCTTAACTGCTTGTACCCCACGCCACTGGAGGACAGTGGGCTGTAAGAAGCCACAGGTCCCCACTCCAGCGGTGAGGAAGCACAGTCTGGGGTACCTGTGGAACTGCTGGAGTTTGGATTAGATTCTCGGGTACCTTTGGGTGCCACAGAAAAGCAGGCTCTGGGGTCCCAGGGCCTGCAAGAAGGCAGAGAATGACAGGTTCTAAAATTCTTGGACATCACAGAAGCTGCTGGATTCCTCAGAAGAGCTGAGAATGGAGTGAGGGTCTGAGGAGTTGGCTCTGGCTGGGGGCCAAAGAAAAGTAGGATGGAAGAGGGGGCTCAATCTGGTTCTCTCAGGGATAAGAGTGTCCGTGGCTTGTTCAGCAGGTGGCTGCTTGGCTTGGTGGCTGTGCCTGAGAGTTCCCACCAATTAGGTGTGTGGCTCTTTAGAGGAAGACCTGCTTCATTGTTTCCCATGGCAGGTCCTGATGAGAAGAGGCAGTCTATGGTTTTAAGATGTTTACTGTCAGGTGGAGAGCTGTGATGAATGAAATCCTTACCCCACTTTCTCAGGGGGAGCCTAAGGTTAAATACCTTTTGCAGGGAGGAGTGTCTCCGAATGGGAGCTAAGAGGGTAGTAGAGGCAGAGAAAGGCAGAAAGAGGGAGAGATTATAGAAGTAGAGGCCTGCCATGGCTACATGGAGAGAGGGGAAAAGGGAATGCTGAAAAGGGGAGCAAGAGGTTAAGATAGGCAAGATTAAGAGAGGGAGGAGGGGCAAGCATCCCCTTTTATAGTGGGCCAGGCCTACCTGGCTGTTGCCAGGAAACTGTGAGGGTGGAGTCCAGACAGAATGGCAGGGGCTTGGGGTGTTGCCCTATGTGACTGATGACCACAGAATTATGGAGAGCTGAGACCTCCTGTCAGGAGAGGTGGTTTAGCTTTCATTGCAGGGAATCTGAGTGGCTGTAGACATTTGTGCTCTAGCTCCTCCATACAGGCAAGTGACTGGTCTCATCTTCCTAATTTTAATATGCTTTTCACAATTTACCTACCTAATAACATGCCTGATTTTCATTAATGATAAAAAATCTTTTCTGAACGTTTCTTCTTTTGAGGGTTTTTGTTTGTTTGATCCTCAACCAAAATTTTAGACACTGCATTCAGAAAATTGTCAAAGGAGTTGTAGTTTCCAAACATTTATTCCTGCTCTCTTTCTTCATTAGATAGTATCTGTCTGTGTTGAAATGCATGTTAGGGCTGGCAACATGACTCTATGGGTAATAGTGGTAACAATGTTTGCTGTGCCTCTGATCTCAGCACTGATGTCAAGACAGAAGTGGGAATATAGCTCCACACAGCTGTCCTCTTCCCTCACAGGCACACTGTGCAATGCGTATATGCATACACACACAGAGACACCCATACACTAAAAAATAGATATAAAAATTAATATACCCTTACCACGGAATATCCTAGGTGTGTTAGAAATTTTATTTGTCTTGGAAGGCGTTGTAAGAATTAAATTAATTCTGTGCAAAATGGCAAGAATTGAGTTAATATTCCTTAAATCTTAGCTTTATCTAGCAATTATTATTGTTATTATTAATTTTGATTTACATCATTAATTCCTACAAATAAGGGTAGAACAGAAACAGAAAAATTGAGAACTAGAGGAGACTAAACTTGAAAACCTTGTCTATATTTCTCAAGACTGATTGAGCAGAACAATAATGTCACTGAAGATGAATAATACATTCTAGACAAGGTAGGTACACTACACTTACCATTGCCATGGCTTAGCTCCCAGATTGTTGTCTATTGTTGTCTAATCGGTTTATTAACACATTATTTTTCCTTTACATTACTTTATCATTCCCATGAGTATAATTACAAAACTTCATTTGCCTTTTAAAAAGATAAAGTTGTAACATCTTATCAAAAAATAGTAGACATAAAATTAAATTTTATTATATGTAATGCAAAGTCTGCCCTGCTTTCTTTGACTCTGTACACAGAAGCATTACTTTAGTTTTATGTTGATGTATCTATTTATGAGAAAGTAGGGCAGATAATATGCATGTGTGTTTAGGTATGTATAAGAAAATACTGCTAAAAACATTAGTTATCTCAATGTTTCACCAATATCATAAAAAGAATAGATTTCTTTGACGTATTATAAATGGTGCTGGTGCAATTGGCAATCAGCATGTACAAAAAACACAAATGAATACATTCTTATCTCCTTGTACAAAGCTCAAGTCCAAGTGGATCAAGGAACACCACATAAAACAGATACACCGAAACTAATAGAGGAAAAAGTGGAGAAGAGCCTCAAGCACATGGGCACAGAGGGAACATTTCCTGAACAGAAAACCAATAGCCTAGGCTCTAAGAGCAACTATAGACAAATGGAATCTCATAAAATTGAAAAGCTTCTATAAGGCAAAGGACACTGTCAATGAGACAAAAAGGTCACCAACAGATTGGGAAAAGATCTTTATCAATCCTATATCCAATAGAGGGCTAATATCCAATATATACAAAGAACTCAAGAAATTAATTCCAGAGAACCAAATAATCCTATTAAGAAATGAGGTACAGAGCTAAACAAAGAATTCTTAATGTAGGAATACTGAATGGCCGAAAAGCACTAAAGAAATGTTCAACATCCTTAGTCATAAGGGGAATACAAATCAAAACAACCCTGAGATTCCACCTCATACCTGCCAGAATGGCTAAGATAAAAACAAACAAACAAACAAACAAACAACAGTAAAATAAAACAAACAAAAAAAAACCTTACATGATAGCAGACGCTGGTGAGGATGTGGAGAAAGAGGAACACTCCTTCATTGTTGGTGGGATTGCAGTCTGGTACAACCTCTCTGGAAATAACTCTGATGCTTTCTCAGATAATTGGACATAGCTATACCACTCCTGGGCATATACTCAGAAGATGCTCCAAAATATAATGAGGACACATGCTCCACTATGTTCCTAGCAGCCTTATTTATAACAGTCAGAAGCTGGAAAGAACCCAGATGTCCTTCAACCGAGGAATGGTTACATAAAATGTGGTACATTTACACAATGGAGTACTACTTAGCTATTAAAAACAATGACCATGAAATTCTTAGGAAAATGGATGAAACTAGAAAATATCATCCTGAGTGAGGTAAGGCGGTCACAAAAGACCACACATGATATGGGCTAAGTGGATATTCGTCTAAAACCTCAGAATTCTGAGATAAAATTCACAGACTACATGAAACCCAAGAAGAAGGAAGAACAAAGTGTGGTCCTTCTTAGAAGAGGGAACAAAATGCCAACTTGGGAGGAAATACAGAGACTTAAGGAGCAGAGACTTAAGGAAAGGCCATCTAGAGACTGCTCACCTGGGAATCCATCCCATATACAGTTACCAAACCCAGACACTATTGTGGATGCCAAGAAGTGCTTGCTGACAGGAGCCTGATATAACTGTCTCCTGAGAGACTCTGCCAGAATTTGACAAATACAGACATGGATGTCTGCAGTAAACCATGGACTAAGCACAGGGTCCCCAATGGAAGAGTTAGAGAACGGACTGAAGAAGGTGAAGGAGTTTGCAGCCCCATAGGATGAACAACAATATCAACCAACCAGAGAACCCAGAGTTCCCAGGGACTAAACAACCATCCAAAGAGTACACATGGAGCGACCCATGGATCCAGGCACATATGTAGCAGAGGATATCCTTTTTGTACATCAGTTGGAGGAGAGGCCCTTGGTCTGTGAAAGCTGATTCTCCAGTGTAGAGGAATGCCAGGCCTGGGAAGAGGGAGTTGGTGGGTGAGGGAAAACCCTCACAGAAGCAGGGAGAGGGTGGATGGGATAGTGGGTTTTTTGGGGGCGAAACCAGGAAAGGGGATAACATTTGAAATGTAAATAAAGAAAATATCCAATAAAAATTTTCAAAAAATTAAATTTAATTTAAAAAAGAAATTCTAAAAGCATTAAAAGTATTTCAACACTAAATCTACTGGGAATTAAAGAAAATGTAGTCAGTAAAATCTATTTTGTGACACATCTTCAAACAGAAGAAGAAACTTGATTGAATCTATCTCTATCTCTACATCTATATCTATGGAAAGAGAGAGAGGAGAGGGGGAAGAGAGAGAGAGAGAGAGAGAGAGAGAGAGAGAGAGAGAGAGAGAGAGAGAGAATTGGAAACATGTATCAAATTTTATGATCCTTCCCTTAAGGCTTAGGGAATAGAAAGCTCATGGAAGAGGGTGTAGAAAGATTGTAAGACCAGAAGATCATGGCTTTTGTTGTGAGACTATATTTTCTATTAATGCCTGCAGCTATAAAATGCCATCAGCATGACCGTTCAAATGTGAACTGAATAAGGACATCACCAGTGGTCATGCCAAAGCAAGTGGGGAAAAGCGCGCAAGTCTGCAGCCCTATTCACAGACACATGGACAACTGAGGAAAGCTGGGATCAAGTGTTCTTGTCCTCGCCAAAGATGAGTACAATGTTTGCCCAGTGCTAAATGATCAGCCTTGAAAATACACAAAAAATATAATACGTGAATGCATGTAAGAACAATGCGTTTGAAGGGAGTCAGGAGGGATACATGGGAGGGTTTGAAGAGAGGAAAGGAAAGAGAAAATACAGTTAGAATGTCTAAAATAGAAATATAAACTAATATATTTTTACGATTTCTCAGCAAGCACTCTCAACTGCTGAGTCATGTCTTTCCAGCTACCTGATTTATTCTTTGTCAAATGCTGTCTGTCTGATCACCTGGGATGACCGTCCTCTGGGGAGAAAAAAATCCTTCGCCTAAATTGAGATTCTTTAGCTCAGCTCGATACATGCTTACTGTGAGAATGAAAAGCATCTCTCTCTGTTGTTATAGGGTTCTCCTGGCTGGAGGCACATAAGCACAAAGTCATTTAAATTCTGTAGCTCCAGAAATAAAAGCCAAGTAATGAAGAGAAAAAAAGAAAATGGATGGATATATTGTGATGTAACTTGCTTATCACTGACAGTGAGGACCTGACTTTTGATCCCAGCCCAATACAAGATGCCTGGGCTGGGTAAGTGTTAAACTCTGAGGGATATGATTCCGTATTCTGGCCTCCAAGGGTAGATATATAAGTACATGTCCATGTACATATATGTGCACAAACATATACATACATATGTGCAAAGGAATAAAATATTACTAAAAAAGAAGACTAAATCAGGTAACTGATAAAAATTTTAGGCTGCAATAAAAGTGCATTCAAATGTGTTAATTAGGATCCTGCTCACAGAAATACCAACTCAGATGTCAATATTTTCCTTCAAAAATACATTTGTATTATGAAACAAATCTGCTCACTTTCTGGCCACTTTCACTGAATTCTTATCTGGAGCACTGCACTTATTTGCATGTGTTTTATAACCTTTGCTTGGTATTATTTATAAGTTCTTCATCAAGTGCTAGAGGACTTTGTGCTTTATTTGTAATATATTTTACTTTTAACAGTTCTGTGACTTTCAAACGGTATCAGTGTTTTTGTATAATTCAACCATCCTGATTTTCACTATTGATTTATGAGATTTAGACAGCCCAAGTTCTTATCTTGTTCATCTTCGTCAGCGCTGAACTCACTGCTTAAATGAATTGTGTTTATTATACTTGCAGGTTGAATACATGGATAATTCACACATTTAATATTTATTTTATGAGATACTCATGTATTGTGTTGAGAGAGTATAAGTCTCTTTCGCATTAAGCTAATATCTACATTTGCATCATACAACATTTTTCAATAATTCATCATTTACAATTTATAATAAATAATCATCCTTCCTTAATTCTTTAGTCCTACATGTAATATTCACTAGCTTATATCAGAGAAACCTTTAAGATGTGTTTTATCTTAGATAAACACATATGTGGAGCAAATTCTTATGTGGACTCCCAAAGAGTTTTATGTGTTTTAAACAAGATTGTCAACCTCTGATCCTTACATAAAGTAAATATGCTGCCATTGTTAATTAAATTATACATAATTCTTAAAATATATTCAATGCATCCTCAATACCATAGACATTTGGTACTCACCACTCTCTACTTAAAACATTAATTTTAATCTCTTTATTATTAACTGAAAATATTAAATGGTTGACTTCTCTTAGAACTTAAGCATTCTTTCACTTCCTCACAGAAATTTATGTTTTCAAATGAAAAAATAATATTCATAAACAATACAGTAGGAAAATAAATGGATCTTTCAAAGTAAAATTAATTTGTAACTTTTTCAGTGTTTGTGCCAACATTCAGAAAGTACCTTATCATCAACGTAAGCTTTCAATAATTAATAAGTGATGTTTGCCTCCAAGTTTTGTGAAACAAGCAGGAACTGGAAGGTGAAGGCTAAGGAAAGATTGGCCATAGAGAGAGAGAGAGAGAAAGGAAGACAGAGACAGAGAATGTGAGAGTCAGACAGAGACAGATAAAGAGATAGGAACAGAGAACAGAATCTTTATCATGATATCTGAAAAAGCACAGCCTCATATCGAGGCTGAGGACCTGACTTGGTCTTTGAAAGCCACAAGAACTACATTGTGCTGCCCTCTGATCTCCATATGTGTACCATGACAGATAAACTGACTGTTGTCATGAAGTACAAAGTTAAAAAGAAAGTGAGAATAAGACCATGTGCATGGCCTAATTTCCTGGAGGCTTGCTGGCATCTGCAAAACTAGGTAGGCCTCCTCACCCCGAAGTCCTTATCTGCCAACTCTCATGTAAACAGCCCCAGCAGTGGTAAACTGCATCCACTGCCCCATGCTCTATTTCCTGCTGCCTAATCATGCATGCTTTCCTGGAGGTCGCAGAGATACCTGGAACCCCAAGACATGCTGCTAAGCTGGTAATAGGAAAGGCAGAGGTAACTTTTGCACACAAAACCCTGGAGCCAAAACAAGCTCCGTAGAGATACCCTACTGGACCTGAAGACTTTCTGGTCGCCCAAACACCAGACTACTCAAATCAGAAGAGCTAGAGAAAACAGAAACCAAGGGGAAAAATTTAAAATCCACACATCTAATAAAGATAAACTCAGAAATCTGCACCTGTACCTATAATAATCACATAACTCAGGTGAGCAGTGTGAAACTTAAGAACACAATCTCCAATATGTAGGGTTATAAGTTAACAGCTGATCCCAGCTATTCCACTACAGCAAGCCCTAGATATTAATAACACAGCTGAAACACAAGAAAATGACTTTAAATCCAAACTTATGAAGAAGGTACAGACTTGTAAAAAGAAAATGAATAAATCCCTATAAGAAATATAAGAAAATATAATCAAACAGGTAAAAAAAAAAAAACTGTATAAGACCTGAAAATGGAAATTGGAAAAAAACCAAAAACCAAAATCAATCAATCAAACAAATAAACAAACAAAATAGACAAACTAAGGGAATCCTGGGGATTGAAAACATAGGTATAAGTACAGAAACTACAGACATCATCAACAGAATAAAAGTAATGGAAGAGAGAATCTAATGCATAAAAGATAGGATAAAGGACATCTATACACTGGTCAAAGAAAATGCTAATTCTAAAATGTTTCTGAAACAAAACATCCAAGAAATATGAGACACTATGAAAAGATCATACTGATTCTTGAAAATCATAGGAATAGAAGGGTAAGATTCCCAGCTTCAAGGCCCAAAAATTATTTACAACAAAATTATAGAGAAAAATTTCCCAACGTAAAGAAAGAGATACCTATGAACATATAAGCTTATAGAACACTAAAAAGATTTGAGCAGAAAAACATTCACCTGCCACGTGATAATTGACATGGTAAATTGGCATGATAATTGGCCACATGATTAATAAATGTACAAAATAAAGAAAGCAAATGGACTCAAGAAGCAAATTAGAGTAGCCATTCTAATATCAAATAAAATAGACTTTTAACCTAAATTAGTCAAAAGAGCTGGCAATGGACACTTATTACTCATCAAAGGAAAAAATCAATCAAGATGACATCTCAAATTTTAATATCTATGTCCCAAATGCAAGGGCAACCACATTCATAAATGAAACATTACTAAGGCTTAAATCACACAACAAATGCCACACACTAATAGCAGAAGACTTTAACACCCCAACCTCACCAATGGACAGGTCACCCAGATGGAAAGTAAGAGAGAAATGATGAAACTAACAGACAGTTGACCATATAGTTGGTCATATAGCAAGTCTCAACAGAAAGGCCTGTTGGAAAAGGACTTCAAGTTTTTGATGAAAAAAATTGGAGAAGATATCAGAAGATGAAAAGATTTCCCATGTTCATGGATAAGTAGGATTAACATAGTTAAAATGGACATTTTATCAAAAGCAATCTGCATATTCAATGCAATTCCCATCAAAATCCCAACACAATTCTTTACAGACTTTGAAAGAACAGTACTCATCTTCATATGGAAAGACAAAAAAATACAGGATAGCTCAAACAATCCTGTACAATAAAATAACTTCTAGACGTATCACTACCCCTGATTTCAAGCTGTACTACAGAGAAGTAACTGTAAAAATCACATGATATGGAATAAAAACAGACTATTAGATCAATTGAATTGAATCAAAGGCCAAGAAATAAACCTACAGACACTATACATTTTTTTTTAAAAAAAGCATCTTCAACAACAGGATATCTGCATGTAAAGGAATATAAAAGATCTGTAACTATCACCCTGCACAAAATTCAAGTCCACATGGATCAAAGACATAAACATAAAACAGTATATACTGTATGTGATAAAAGAGAAAGTGGGGAGTGTTGTGAACATGTTGTCACAGGGGAAAACTTCCTTCACAGCACACCAACAGCTCAGACACTAAGATTAACAATTATCAATTTGAAGCTCATAAAGATGAAAGCTTCTGGAAGGCAAAGGTCACACTCAAAAGGACAAAACAGCTGTCTACAGAATGGGAAAATATCTTTACCAACCCTAGATCTAACACAGGGCTGATATATATGTGTATATGTATATGTATATCCAAAATATATCAAGAACTTAAGAAACTAGATATCAACAAATAAAATAATCAAATTAAAAATGGGAAACAAAGAAATGTGGAACATTCTTAGTCATCAGGGAAATACAAACAAATACTACTCTGAGATTCAACCATACATCTATCAGAATGGCTTAGATCAAAAACTCAAGGACAGCACATGGTGGTGAGGATATGGAGCAACAATAGGGACACTTTTTCATTGCTTGTGGGCATGCAAACTTGTGTAACTACTTTGGAAATCAATTTGGCAATTTCTTAGAAATTTGAGAATAGTTCTTCTACCTAAACACCCAGCTATACTATTCCTGAGCATATATCAAAAAGATGCCCCACAATACTACAAGGGTCTTTGGCTCAAATATGTTCCTAGCAGTATTATTTATAATATTCTGAAAAGAACCTAAATGTCCTCACCTGAAAAACAGATAAAGCAAATATGGTATGTTTTCACAATAGAATATTAGTCAGCCATTAAAAACAGTTTTATCATGAAATTTATAGCCAGTTGGAGAAAACCAGAGAATAGTATCCTGAGTGAGGTAACTCAGATCCAGAAAATCAAACATGGTTTATATTATCTTATCAGTGAATATTAATCATAAAATAAGTGATAACCATGCTACAATCCACAGAGCCAAAGAAGCTAAATAACAAGGAGGATGAAAGGCTGTCACTGAGAAAGGGAAATAGAATAGACTTGGGGGCATGCATTGTGTATGGAAGAGGTGGCAAGGGGCACAGGAGGGGGTCAAATGTCAAGCTCATGGAAGGAAAGAAAACTTGGAGAGAGAACATGAAACAGTTACTGGGGTTGTGATATTTCTGGGATGAGCCAGAAACCTAGCACAAAGAAAACTTCCAGCAATCAATGCAAGTGACCCTAGCTAAGACACTTAACAGTGAGGAGGATGGCATCTGAAACAACCACCTCCTTTAACCGGTCAAGATTTCCAACTGAGGGATAATGACATCAACCCAGTCACAAAAACTTAGACCCAGCCACAATTTGTCCTGCCTACAAGTAGTTCAGGGTTAAAAATTGAGCAGAAATTGAGAGAATGTCCAACCAATGACTGACCCAACTTGAGTCCCTTGCCATGAGAGAAAGAGTCCACCCTGACACTATTAGTGATATTCTGCTGTACGTGCAGACAGGAACCTAGCATAACTGTCATCTGAGAGGCTTCACCCAGCAAGTGATGGAAGCAGACGCAGAAACCCACAGTCTAACATTAGTCTGAGCTCAGGAAATCCTACAGAACAGGAGGAGAAATTATTGAAGGACCCAGAAAACTCAAGGTCAGCACAAGAAAACTTAGAGTCATTGGGCATGTATAGACTCACAGAGACTGAATCATGAACCAAAGAGCAAGGAGGGGATATACATATGGATATCCTTATACATATGTAAAAACTTAGTTTTCATGTGAGATCATTAACTGCAGAAGCAGGGGCTGTCTCTGCCTCTGTTGCTTGCCTTTGAACCAGCTTCCCCTAACTAGGCTGCCTTGTCTAGCTTCAGAAGGAGATGTAACCAGACCTACTGCAGCTTGATATGCTAAGGATGGTTGATATTAATGAGAGACCTCCCCTTTTCTGACGAAAAAAAGAAGCAGAATGAGGAAAGGTGAGATAAGAGGGAAGGTCTAGGAAGAGAGGAGGGAAGGAAGATGTGATCAGGATATAAAGTAAATTAATTAATTAACTAATTAATTAATAATTAAAGAATCTTCATATCCACCAACAATCTGAGGTAGATAAAAAGCTTAGCTTCATTATCACCTTTTTGTGATGATGATGATACACAATATATTTAAAGTCTACTCTCTCCTAGAGGAACCTAACTCCTCCTAAGTGGTTCTTATCCTCTTTCTGACCTATAAATCATATAGAGATCATATATTCGATGTATATGATGTTCATATGGCATATAACATGTAATATATACACTATTAAATTGAGTCCATGTATTGCATGTGATATGAAAGTGAAAGGGTGTCCTGAGGGCAGGAAGGAGGTAAGGATAAGTGGGAGGGGAATGGTGAACAATAGAAAATGATGAATTATGTAATATGTGCCATGTTGAAAAACTAAGAACCGACATATTTTAGAGTCACTAATTTTCTCAGCAAAGACCCAGATTGACATAATCACTGTGTACTGGTTAGTTTTGTGTTAACTTGACACAGCTGGAGTTACCACAGAGAAAGGAGCTTCAGTTGGGGAAATGCCTCCATGAGATCCAGCTGTTAGGGATTTTCTCAATTAGTGATCAAGGGGGGAGGTCCCTTGTGGGTGGTGTCATCTCTGGGCTGGTAGTCTTGGTTCTATAAGAGAGCAGGCTGAGCAAGCCAGAGGAAGCTAGCCAGTAAAGAACATCCCTCCATGGCTTCTGTATCAGCTCCTGCTTTCCGACCTGCTTGAGTTCCAGTCCTGCATCCTTTGGTGATCAACAGCAGTATGGAAATGTAAGCCGAATAAACCCTTTCCTCCCCAACTTGGTCATGATGTTGTGCAGGAATAGAAACCCTGACTAAGACACACTGTTTATCAAACATAGAGTTTCTTAGCCCAAGCAAATGAACCATAAAATATGAGACATACACAGACCAATAACTTTGTATGTTGAAGATAATAATTTTTTAATTTTAATTTTTTTGAATTTTTAACATCATCATTTATTTATTATAACATTATTCACTTAATGAATTATAATATAACATAAGAATTTGATATAATTTTAAACATAATACATATGATTGCAAACATTATCAACTTTCTATAAACAAAATGATTAAAATTACCAGAGACCCACTAGTCAAAGCAAGCAACACAAATGGAAACAGGTGAGTTATAGGATATAAAGTAAATCAATTAATTAGTTACATCATGTAACTAATTCAGAGACTTCATATAATTAATATATTTCAAATGATTAAAATATCATCAAGAAAGAAAACAGTAAAAATGGCTTTGAAGACTACATCATGCAGGTGTTTTGATTTATTAAAATTCTATGAGGCCTCTAGTAAAAGGGAGTTATAAAACATCAAAACCATGATGTCCTGAGTCATGTATGCAATATGCAAAAGTAAATTATAATTATTCTTAGAAAACTTCAAATGTTAACAGGTGGAAGAACACCGTAGGCAGGGTCAGGATTTACATAGCATCTCGCTGGAGGTGTAGAGTTCTTTGGCCACTGACACCATACCAACAAACATAGCCATCCACATTTCTGTTCCTTGGCTACCTCTCTGTGGGCACAAAGCCTTTCATGGCATCCTAGAATTGCGTATCTGAGATCCAATAGCATTATTTTTAGTTTCTCTAATCCTTTAGTTGTTCTTTGATATTTAGACCCAGCTCGTCTCCAATTTGTAATCCTCTGGTTTTAGGTACTCCCAAGAGGTGTGATTATGAGTAAGAATTCCTATGCTTGACTTCCTTATTTTTGTTCTCTTGCTCCTTCTCGTCTTCCTCTTGTCTTCCTCCTCCTCTTCCTTCCTCATCTTCCTCCTCATTCTCCTCCTCATCCTTTCTTTTCAGATAGAGTCTCACTCCATAACATTAGCTATAAAAAGACTTTGTGAATAATCTAGTCTATTTTGATTAATCATGACCTTTTTCTATACCAAATTGAGAGTTATCCCAATTAGTGTGACATTTCTTATGAATTCGTGGTAATTTAATGATGAAATAAAAGATTTTAAAAAAAATCATGCCACAGCTTTGCAAAGTGAAAATGTAATGCCTTACCACAGGATTTATCTTCTTTTTAAATGTATAATTTTTATCAACTATATGGTCTGCTACCACATTAATATGTAAACTACTTACAATGTTTAAATTTGTATATATAGATGTGAAATTTAATAGATATTAGTATATATCTATGTGACATTCATGTAAATTACATGCAGATAACTTGATAAATTACAGTAACTTTATTTTAATATATTTAGAATAAATCCTTTCCTTTGAAAGTTCGTTCTTGATCATGAGGAAATATAAATTTTGTCAAATGACAAAATTTAGATCCTTTGGGTGGCCAATAAATTCAATGAATATCATGCTGTATTTTACAACAAAGGTAAGATATTTTTATATATTTCAATCTATACACAGGAAGAAAGGGAACATATTATATGACATTAAGGCATACATTATGGTGAACATCTAAAGATAAATGTGGTTTAAAGGAAAACACTCACCCACAGGCTCCTGCATTTGAACACTTGGTCTCACGTTAGTGCCACAGTTTAGAGGAGGTTATGAAACCTTTAAATGGTGTATCCTTCCTGGACAAAGCACAACACTGGGGGAAAGCTTTGGAGGTTTGTGGAGTAACCCTACTTCCTACTCTAGACTTCAACTTCCGGTCTGTGAATAAAAATGTACCAAGCCACATGTTCCAGAAGGCATGTCACACTTTGGAATCTCCTTTCCCTCACTTCAACTACTCTCTTCTGTCTTGAGTTGTTTCTATGTTCTATCACAATCTACATCTAATATATCTCAACATTTGTACAATTATATCTTTCCTAGATATAACTAATAAAAGACTTCTCTTAAGGAATCAAAATTCTACAAATTACTTATATAAATAAGTAGAAACATTTTAATTACTCTTCAGATGTTGTTTTCTAAGATTCATAATTTATTTTTCTGTTTTGGTGTATTTATAATATGATATATTTTTGTTCTTGTGCCCTGGGTTGAAGAGATTTAAAAAAAACCTTAAAATTTACTTTATTGATGAGTTGATTCTTAAAGTACTCACAAAATATATCTCTTTTATGATACAATTGTCCTAGGAATAGTGTATATGAAAGCTGGGCTTAAATAATTCATACCTGAGAAATCTTCAGAGCACCCAGTACAGTGTCTCAGTGTCACAGACTCACATGGTTTCTCTGCCTTCACTTTTATATCACCAGTAGTAGCTTAGCTGGCACTTCATGGAGTTGAATTAACTCTGTTGCACTCCTAGAACAGTACTTATACGTTAATTAAGAATGCTTCTACATTAGAAGGTGAAGGCTAAAGAGTGACCCAGTGTGCTCCTATCTATATGTAGAATTCAGGTTGGTGCATTAGTGCATCGATGGAAGAAGAAATAAATAAAGGAGTACATGTGTGTAAGAGAGAAGATGACATAACACTAGAAACAATTATAGACTTTGAAATCAACTCTAGACACAATTTCTGAATTGTTGTGACAGTTTATAAAGTACACCTGATGACCATTTTCTTCAATACCTAAGAAACGTATTTGGTCTGCCCTACACATTATTAATTGATTAAAATTTCTTAGGTGTGCCTATACATATGCATGTGTGTTTGTGGGTGGGTGGNTATGCTTGTGAATGCCATTATCATCTCAGACATGTATTAGAGGACTAGTTTCTTAAATATATTGGTATGTAAGACTACATATTAACTGTATAAAATTCAAAATGTACTCAAATGTGTAATTTTGTGTATCACTCAAATTATGCTATGACCAGATTTACTGTTACATTTAGGGGTAATTATTGATAAAATTTTAGTTGTAAAGGAGTTTACACTAAACAAAATCTCACTAAAAGTAATTGAAAAAAGAGTTCACATAAACATTTTTAGGCAGCAACAAAAATGTTACTTTGAGAAGAATTGTACTCAGACACTCAGAGTAGAATGGTAGAAAGGCTGAAATACATTGCCCAGATACTAATTTATGTACTTAAACATAGAAATATACAATAAATCAACTCAAAACAAATGCAAGAAAGAAAATTAGCACATGATTAAACACTTTAAAATTAATTTTAGTTCATTGAAATTGTATTTTAATTAAGTAAAGTAGTAAACTAAGGTCCAATAGTAATGAAAATAGATTTTTTTGTGTGTGTATTTTTGATGTTTTATACATTGCTTCTCTTAACCTCTTTTATTTTTTTCTCTAATAAGAAGTTAAGGACTTACATTGAAATTTTATTTTAATGCTTATTTGCAGTTTTGGGAGTTATTTCACATTAAAATATTTTATTCACGTTTAACACTTTGTATGATCTATAGAAACTTCTAAAGTTTACCTTCATATATAAAATTTTACTTTATAGTACACTCATATTCACAGAAAATTTGTTAATATGATCTGGAGCTCTCAAACTTGTGTCTTCAACTACACATTGACAGGTAGATATTATAAGCACAGTTATATACAGCTTATATGGTTCATTGATTTCAACTAAAACTCAATATTGATATATTGTCATAAAAGTACCTATTTTTTCAACTGTAACACTTATTAACTTAATGATCTTTTATATTGCAAGACCTCATTAAGAGTGCTAAACTACATTTAATTATTTTATCTCAGTGTTGCTTGAATAAACTGTTCCTTATACTTCCTTTGCAAATTTTTTTATTATCCTCAATGGTCTTATCACTACTAGAAAAGTATTTGTAGATTGTCATATCGCTATTTGTCTGTTCTGCATCTTATGATTTCTCTAAGGTAACATAAATTGTGAAGAAAGTACACAGGGTTGTCATTTCAATCATGTTATATTAAGTGTTAGTGCCCATCATAATTCATTATTATTGATCACAATTCTGTAATTTGCTGCTTTACAATAAATGCTTAACAATAGAAGGCTAATTCAAACTTATTACAAATATACTAGATTTATAAAGCTGATTTAGGAAGCATCTGGTAATTCATGTTAATATTAATGTAAAAAATAACTGCATTGAACTATGTAACAAGAACCTTTAAATAGCCTTAAAATCAAATGACTACTCTGGCAGTCATAACGTGCCTTCTCTAATGGATATTGTGTTAAAGAGATTGAAATAAGTCTGAACACTGCTGTTCTATGTAGTGAGTGTCTTGCCTTAGAGACTTTCAAGTTTGGTCTCTAGGGGAAAAAAAGACAGAAAGACAAGTGCTCTCGCTAACAGAGTGACTGACTCTTGATGAAATTTCATTAGCATTCACTCTGAACAACTCCAAATCCCACAAGCACGGCACAATCTTCACTGCAGTTAGAAAGGAGTGAGGTATAAATACAAAATTCAATTCAATATTGCATTGTTAAGAGCAAAAGCTGTTCTATTTTTGCCTAGAATCATGTTTAATATTGTACATCTGTATTTTGTGGCATAATATTTAGGCAATTTAGCAAACATTACTTCACAGAGCACAATTTTCAGGATCCCATGAAATGTGTTTTTGGTGACTGAAGGTATGGTTGTTAATGACTGATTTTTCTTGCCCATGTTCTGTCTCATAATACTCTCACACTTTCCAGTTTTCATTCATTCTTTTTACTTTCTATAGTGTCTCATTTTTAAATGAAGGACTATTGTGTGCTGGTATAGTTGATTTGAGGGAGTAAAGCTACCTGATTTTTGCCCGCTTTGTGTGCACTAAAAATGTCCCAATAGGGAAAGTACAGGATCATTTGTAAGAGACAGATGGATAGGTGTAAATATAAAAGATCTAAAGCCAGAAAGAATACTATCTGATGGTTTGGGGAATTTGTTTTGTTTGGTCTCAGAATTTTTTTTAAAACATGTTCATTTTAGGTGTGTATGTGTACAAAAATGTGCATGTATGCATATACATGTTGGCTTGTGAGTGCCATGGGGACTTCATAAGAAGGTCAGAGGACAACCCATAACAGATCAAATTCTCTCTATCCATCATATGTTCCAGGATTTTAATTCTGGTCATCAAGTTGCTCAAACCTGACTTTGTCCGTTGGACTACCTCAATTGTATTGTTTTTTTAGTTAAAGACAGTTTCTCAATATGTAGTCCTGGCTGGCTTTTGGTCCTATGTAGACCAAGCTGACCCAGAATGTATGATGATACTTGTGCTTCTTGTGCAGGCTTGCACTATTGTGGCAGCTCAGAACCAATTTTAATGAAAATTACAGTGAAGACAAAATGAAGTTCATTGCATCCTCTATTCTGCACCTCTAAAAACCAGGTGCATTTTTAAAAGAAGTTACTCTTACCTGGTCAGTCCTGTTTTTCTCCAATACATTCTAAGACATCATCAATCTCATTTAAAGTCTAAACTGAACCACTTTAGTTCCGACTCCAAGGAAGGCAAATATTTACAGATAGCTCTCTTAGTACCTTATATTGGGCCTTGGGATAAATTTTATTTCTGAAAAACCTTACAGAGAGAAAGCTTACACCTTTATTCAACATGCTATATATAACGTGCACATCTCCAGGAAGAGGCAAAGAAAAGACTGGACAAAGCATAAACACTTTAGTAGTGGGAGAGGTACTTGTCTCACAGTCAATTCCTATACCTTGGATGGATCCTCTACATTAAGTGGACTAGACTACTCTAGCCTTCTGTAGGTTTTGTAAAATTTGTGTTAAAACTAGATGTTTATACATTCTTTTGTAGCAATTCTTGATGTCAGATTCACCCCATTGTCTAGTTGCCATTATTTTTACTTCTGTGTTTGAATCATTGAAGAAGATAATGGTCTGCCTATTTGTAGAACGTCACCCCAAATATTTGAAAACACAGTATTCCTTGTTTTCTATGGTTGTTGAGATCTTAATTCCTTGGCTTGTTCGGCAACTAATTGGATATTACATCCATCCAAGAAACAATAACAAAAGTCAAAACAAAATTAAACAAAAGACAATTAGACAACAAAATGCCATAGCAAAACAAAATAAAAGTCCCCACAAAACATGGAGTCTGTTTTTGACCAACTACTTCTAGGCATGAACCTGCCTTTTAGTATGATGGATATACCCAGTGACAATCCGTTAGAGAAAACTGATTTTCCCTTTCTTCTCCGGTATCGGTTGCTACTAGTTTACTTGTTATGGGTGGTATTCTGTGGACTATTCCTCTTTTCTATGCAGGAATTTTGTCTGGCTTGAACTTGTACAAGCTTGTGCATATTGCCACAGTCTCTGTGAGTTTATATATGGATCAGCTTATTATGTCTGAAGACACTTTTTCCTTAGAGTCACCAAAAACCTCTAATTCTGACAATCTTTCTGCCTCCTGTTCTACATCAATTCCCAAGCCTTAAGTAAAGGGTTTCATAAACATATCCCAATCAGTATTGAATATCCCAGTGTCTTAGTGTACATTACCTCATTGTGGGTTTTCATATTAATTCCCACATACTGCCGAAAGAAGCTTTTCTGATAATAGTTAAGCATGCTCTGAGCTATGTATATAGGTATTAGTTTGCTAAAGAAACATAGCAATGAAATGATCACTGTGATGTTCTTCTTCCTTGATATAATCTTTGGCTATTGTAGTTAATGCTGCTGCAAATATTTATGCACAGATAGGCATATATAATTAGCTGTCTATGGTACACTCTACGTTTTTGAATTATGGGATCTTATGTAACTCTGTTCTTAACATTTTATAGAAACAATAAGTTGTTTTCAAATTTTCCCACAACATTTCATAACCTAACAAATAATTTTTAAAATTTCATACTTTCTATACAAATGACAAGCAGACTGAAAAAAGAAATCAAGAAGATAACACTTCTCACAAGAAATTCAAACCGTATAAAATATCTTGAGGTAATTCTAAGAAATCAAGTGAAAAACCTGTATCCTAAAACTTTAAGATTTAGAAAAAAAGAAAATTAATATAATATTCCAAAATTAAAAGATCTACCATCTTCATGGATTGATTGGATTAACATAGTAAAAATGCCAATTTAACCAAAAGCAGTCTAATGATTTGATGTAATCCCTAATAAAATTACAACACAATTTTTCACAGAACTTATAAATTTTCAGGTTCATATGTAAACCTGTTCATAAAAAAACCAACAACAAAAAGAAGGTACCTAAGTTTCTCCTGATTGACAAAAAAAATGCTGGGAATACCAGCATATTCTATTTAAAGCTGTACTACAGGGATATAGTAGTTAAAAGAATATGAAAATGGAAAAAAAATAATTGATCAATTAATAGAAGTAAAGACCCAGAAATAAGTCCATACACATCTATGTACTTCTTATTCTTTTGAATAAGAAGCCATAAATACACAGTGGAAAATAGACAGCATCTTCAACAAATGTTGCTGGTCACACTGAATGTCTGCATATAGAAGAATAGAAAAAGATTCACACATATTACCCTGTAAAATCTCAATTCTACATGTATCAAAGACCTCAACATAAAACCAGAAATACTGGACCTGATGGAAGAGAAAGTGGAGAATATTCTTGGCACAAGAAAATTATTTTTAAACAGACCACCAAATGTATTGGCACTAAGATCAGCAACTAATAAATGGGAGCCAGTTAAACTGAAAAACTTTTGTATAACAAAGAGCAGCAGCTTTCAAACAAAGCAGCAGGGTACAGAAGGGGAAAGAATTTACCAGCTATATATGCAAGAGAAGACTAGTATCTACAGTATAAAAAGAACTAAAAAAACTAAGTCTTGAGAAAAAAATAACTCAAAAATAGGGTCAGATATAAAGAGAGAATTCCCAAAAGAGAAAACTCAAATGACTGAGAAACACTTAAAGAGACATTAAATATCTTTAGTCCTGAGAGAGATGTAAATGAAAACTATTTCAAAATTTCATCTTACACTTATCAGAATGGTAATAGTTCATGATGCAGGTGAGGTGAAGTAAGAGGAACTCTCATCCATTGCATCCAAGAGTGAAAATTTATATTAACACTGTAGAAAGCAATGTGGTGGTTCATCAGAAGATGGGGATCAACCCACCCCAACGTCTTACTGTACCATTCTCAGGCATGAGCTAGATGATATTTCATTCTGCTATATAGTTACTTGCTAAAATATGAGTACTGTTATTCTATTTGTAATACTCAGAAATTGGAAACAACTTATATGTATGACTATGGATAGATGGATAAAGAAAACGTATGTGTATATAATAGAGTATTATAAATTAAAAAATGAAATCATCAAGAAGGTTAATGAGCTAAAGGACCTAAGTGAGGAAGCTTCAGTCCCACTTGGGAGGGAGAAGAAAGAAATCATGAGGGAGGGGGTAGAGGGCAGGAGAGACCTGAGTAGGAGACTGGTGGAGAATGGGAAAAGGGGAATATGACCAAGTATTGGGAGGAACTGGAGTGAAACCCTGAAGACCAGCAGAATGAATTGAAATATGAAACTTCAGGGAGGTAGGGTGGTGGCTCTATAAAGTACCAGACACCTGGAAGGTAAAAGACTTCTCAGGACTCCAAGTGAGGGACCTTAGATGAAATGTTCAACAATGGAGAGAGGAAATTTGTAGAGTGCACCTCTAGTGGAAAGAGAGGGTACCAGGTGGAGGGATAGGGTTGCCATCCCACAGTCAAAACCTCTGACCCAGAATTGTTCCTTTCTAAAGAACTGCAGGGTCAAAAATGGAGAAAAGATTGAAGAAAAGGAGGTCCAATGAGTGGCCCAACTTGGCATCCACCTCAAAAAGAGGCTTCAAAGACTCATGCTATGGTGCGCTTACATACATGAGCCTAGCATGACTTCCCTTGGAGAGGCCTAAAATCAACTGACTGAGACACATGCAGATAGGTACATACAACCAATGGACTGAAGTTGAGAATGCTGTGGTTGAATTAGGGAAAGTCTGGAAGAAGTTGAGGAAGATGACCCTATAGGAATACCAGCAGTCTCAACTAACCTGGACCCAAGGTCACTCAGACACTGAGCCACCAACCAGACAGTGTAAACCAGATGATATGAGGACTCTGACACATATGCAGGGGAGGACTGCCTGGTCTGGCCTAAGTAAGAGAAATTGCACCTAACCATCCAGAGACTTAAGGCCCCAGGGAGTGGGGAGGCTTGGTGAGGTGGTGTGATTGGGGGATGGGAACATCATCTTGTAGACAGAGGGAGGAGGAATGGGATGAGGAACTCTCTAAGAGCAGACCAGGGAGAGGATAATGACTAGACTGTTAAAAAAAAGTAATATAAATAAACAAACAAACAAATAAATAAAATCATAAACATCACAAGTGACTGGATAGAACTAGAAAAAAAGGCAACATAAGATGAAGTAACCCAAACTAAAAAGTACAAGTATGGTATATATTTACTAATATCTGTATATTAGGTATGAAGTCATTGTTAAGCAAGCTACAATCTGCATAACTATAGAGGTTAGGAAGAAAGTAATACACTAGAATGGAGGGATAGATGTCCCTGAAAAGGAGAAATACAATACATAACTATTCATGGATGGGACAAACAAAATGGAACTGGAGGATTATATAGGTAGTGGTAGAGAAGAGAGAGGTAAGGGAAGGAATATGGGGATGGACCACAAAAGCTAAGAGTCTTTTAAGGGGCAATATTGAAACTAATATAGTAGATAGGTTTTTAATAATAATAATAATTATATATATATATATATATATATATATATATATATATATATATGAACTAAACAAAATTAACCAATCATAGGTGAGACAGAGCCACATTATTTATCTCTTGCCACCAAATGATGCATCCAGTTCTAAGAATTGGTTACAACTAATTGAGCAGTTGGCCAAAGGGTAACCATCAAATAGTCTAGGCTATCTTTACGCTGTTGGTGGTTCTCCACAAACTGATGGTAAGGCCCTATTTTGCAAAGAACAGTGACATTATTCATTGATCATGGAGATTTTGTGCTAGTTTCTATCTAAAGCTTTCATTTATATGTACTATTATTTCTTGTACTGGAGGGTACTCTGTATTCTACAAAAGGAAAAAAAAAAATCACTAACCCAGCTGCACAGTTTTCATTCTACGATGGTGATCTTCTGCCAAGACATTCTCCTGAAATAGTGGCATGAAGCTTGTAGGAGTAAGCACCCAAAATATGATTGTGTTAAAGACCTCCTGCATGAAATGGAACCCATCCCCAACACTGCTCAGGTGAAACTAAATAGCTAAGACTAAATAGGCTAGGCACAGAGGGTAAAACCAAATACCACTCTTCATTAAAGGAATGTGGCAATAAAGTCATTCCTAATGATACTTCACAATGTTCATGCCTTGCTCGGCCATCATCAGAGAAGTTTCCTCCTCCAGCAGATGGGAACAAATACCAAGAACCACAGACACAATATGTAGTGAATGTGAGAACTTGGAACACTCAGCCCTAAAAGGGATTTCTCCACCAAATGTCTCCCTTCAGACCTCAGGGTACTATGCAGAAGGTAGAGAGGAAAGTGTAATAGCCACAGGTTATGGAAAGACACAAAGGAATCAAGACCTTCTAGACACAACTAGGCTTATACACATATGAACTCACAGAGACTGTAGCAGCATGCAGAGGACCAACATGGATCTGCACAAGGTAGGGTTCTAGAGCAAGGAGAAATGCAATAGTCCCTCATTCTTAACCTAAAATTATGTCCAATTGTTAACTATTTCCAGATAAAAAATTTGTTTTCTCCAAGAAATTCTCATTGAGAAAACAAACCACTCTTAAGGATAGTCTTCATGCCCAGTAGTAGTGACCAACACAAAACAAACTAAAGGCACATTTGGAGAAAGTTCACCTCATAATGTTAAGTCAGAGTATTTTTTTTTTCTATTTTACAGGTCCTTTGTACGTATATAATTGCTTCTAGTTTGAGGTTTTATGGTATTCCTGTGTTTGTGTGAATGTGTGTCTCTGCATTAACTGTGCTTTTTCTTTAGCTCTTTTTCATGTTTAGATGTTTTGTTAAGTTCTTATGTGTTTGCATTTTTATTTATCCCATTTTTTGTCATTATCTTTAGATAGCTGTGTTTTGTAATGTTATAGGAAAAGCTAGTGGATCTGGATGGGAGCAGATGGAGGGGAGAACTGGGAAGAGCAGGAAGCAGCAGGTAGGGACCAAGATCCGATTATAAACCTATTAAAAAGTTCAATTCCCAGTAAAAGAAAATATGGATAAGAATTTAATATTTCCCACATATGTTTTAATGTGTCTGACTTTCTGGTTTCCTTATTATGTGCAGTCTGGTGGGAGCAATGTAGAGTCCAATTGTTGAATTGTAGATTTCATTTATGTTTCCATAATGAGTAACCTTATTCAGCATCTCTTCATGTCCTTATAACCATTTATATATCTGCCTTGAAGGAATACACACACATAAACTCATACACACACACACACACACACACACACACACGCACACGCACAAGCACACATACACACACACACACACACACACACACACACACACACACACACACACACATGTTACTCACACATACCCCAAAAAATCACACACATACAAACTTCATTCATTTTTAACTAGCGTGACTTTGTTATGATTGTGATACCGGTTATACATTCTGACTTTATAATTTCATTAGATATGACTAGTAGACTTTTAATACACTCTGTAATATTTTGTGATATACCAGTGAAAGCATTTGAATATACTATAATCTCTAAGTCTTGCAAGTTATCCCAGGATGACCTTCTATTATGTACTGCCAATTTAACTTTTTTTGATTTATAGCTCTAATTTTTATTAGCAGAATTATGCTTAATTAATATCTATGTAGAATTTCATGATGCACATCTTTGAGGCATATATATATATATATATATATATATATATATATATATATATATATATAACAAGTTCTGGGTCATGGATAATTTAACTATCAGCCATTATGATTTTGAGAGTTGCTGAGCCAGTCAGGACACTCAAAGAATGCATGACGGTTCCTTTATCATAGTTCAAAATCTATGCTAACAGTTATAATTATGTATCTTTCTACTCCTGATATTCTGATTCTTATTCAGGATTTTTGAATTAGTATTTTTTATTTCTGTCTTAATTTGTGGTGTCATAATTCATGAGGTGAAGTTCCTAAGTTCAATTGTCCAGTTTTTAAATAAACAAAACTATTTCATAGAATTTCAGGGAATAACTATTAACTTATGTTCTCAATTAACTTTATTCAGTGTCTGGCTCCAACTAAATATCTAGTAAATATAAGATCTTTTACTTTCAGTGGTTGATTATTGTTGGAAATTATCTAAGCCTCTGCAGATGGCACTACCAGTTGCCAACTACATAAATAATCAAGAATCTTCATTTTATATAAAATCATAGATAGTTTTATAAAAAGAAATTGCTGATGTCTTAGTCTCTGATTGTTTTCTCTGATAACTTTAGCGATTATGCCACACTTAAACACACTATTTCTTATTTTTACCCTCAAAGTAGGTAATTGCTAATTTGTGAATATGCAACTTATTCAATTTGATGTATTGTAGATAGTCTCTCTAGTCCTTGGCAGTTATGTAGAATTCAAAAAAGAAACCAATATACTCAGGAAACAGGAAATTTTCTTAAAGCAGTGGTTTAATGCTATGATCCTTTAATATAGCTCGTGATTTTCCCACCGAAGGAGAGGTGTCTGCGGGGGGGGGGGGTTCTCACTTCCTGAGCTGGTAAAAGAGCCATCTTTTTAAAATTATTATTATGATTTTCTTTATTTACATTTCAAATGCTATCCTGAAAGTTCCCTATACCCCCCCCGCTCCCCTACCCTCCCACTCCCACTACTTGGCCCAGGCCTTCCCTTGTGCTGGGTCATATAAAGTTTGCAAGACCAAGGGGCCTCTCTTCCCAATGATGGCCGATTAGGCC
>NC_034591.1:32303014-32331505 GCF_900095145.1 Mus pahari | reverse complement strand
GCCTCTTGTGAGGCAATGCCAGTGCTTGGCAAACACAAAAGTGGATGCTCATAGTCAGCTATTGGATAGACCACAGGGCCCCCAGTGGAGGAGCTAGAGAAAGTACCCAAGGAGCTGAAGGTGGCTGCAACCCTATAGGTGGAAGAACAATATGAACTAACCAGTACCCCCTGAGCTCATGTCTCTAGCTACATATGTAGCAGAAGATTGCCTAATCGGCCATTATTGGGAAGAGAGGCCCCCTGGTCTTGCAAACTTTTTATGACCCAGCACAGGGATATGCCAGGGCCAAGAATTGGAAGTGAGTGGGTAGGGGAGCAGGGGCCGGAGGAGGGTATAGGGAACTTTCGGGATAGCATTTGAAATGTAAATAAAGAAAATATCTAATAAAAAAATTACAAAAAAAACAAATAATAAATAAATAAGGACAGTTAAAAAAAACATAACTCCTCATATTGTGGTGCACCCCAACCATGTAAAAATTTTGCTACTGAATAACAGTAACATTGCTAGTGTTCTGAATCATAATGTAAATATATACATGATATAGAGTATATCTGGTATATGATGCCTGTGAAAATATAGTTCGTCCCACTCAAAGAGGTCATAACCCACAGACTGAGAACCACTGTCTGAGCCAATGGCTTCACAAAGACACCCTATTGTCTGAGTTCAGACATTAACATCTACTAGCCCTGTAAGATTTAGCAACTGCTTGACCCCTCTGACCTTCATGTTATTTCCTTTAAAAAATGGAGACATAGTAATCTCAACTTCAAACAAACTATTCCATTATACTGTGACCACTAAACTAAGGACACTTTGACCAAAATTTGGTGAAAGTTATTGTGCTTTCAGAATGCGGTTTTTCTTTGTTAGTGGCTATTTAAGAATCATTTATATTGTTCCCCGTCTAAGCAGGACTGAAGAGTCCACTCTTTGGGCTTTCTTCCTCTTGAGCTTAAGGTGGTTCATGAGTTGTATAGTGTGTAATCCACGATCTTTGCCTAATATCCATTTATCAGTGAATACATACCATATTTGACCTTTTGTAACTGAGTTACTTCACTCAGAATAATAAATTCAAGTTCTGCCCATTTGCCTGCCAATTTCCTGAAGTCATTGTTTTTAACAGCTGAGTAGTGCTCCATTGCGCAAAAGTATCACATTTTCTGTATCCATTACTCTGTTGAGTGACATCTGGTTTGTTTCCAGCTCCTGGCTATTATAAATATGTCTGCTCAATAACTTCATAAAATTCACAGGCAAATAGATAGAACTTGAGCATATCATCCTGAGTGAGGTAACTCAGTCACAAAAGAATGCACACGGTATAAATTCACTGATGTGTGGATGTTAGCCATCCCATATACAGTCACCAAACCTGGGTGCTGTTGTGGATGCCAGAAAGGGAGCCTGATATGGCTATCTCCTGAGAGGCTCTGCTAGAGCCTGACAAATACAGAGGCAGATGCTTCAGCCAACCATTGGACTGAGTGCTGGGGTTCCCCGATGGAGGAGTTAGAGAAGTTACTAAAGGAGCTGAAGGGTTTTGCAGCCCCATGAAAGGAGCAACAGTGTCAACCAGCAAGACCCCTGGAGCTCCTGGGAACTGGACTATCAACCAAAAAGTACATATAGAGAGACCCATGGCTCTGGCCACATGTGTGGCAGAGGATGGCCTTGTTGGACATCAGTGGGAGGAGAGGCCCTTGGGTTTGAGGATGTTCGATGTCCCAGTAGAGGAATTCCAGGGCAGGGAAGACAGGCATGGGTACATGGGTGGGGAGCACCCACATAGAGGCAGGGGGAGGCGGGATGGGTTAGGGGGTTTCTGAAGGAGAGACCTGGAAAAGGGAAAATATTTGAAATGTAAATAAGGAAAATATTCAATAACAAAGAAAATATTAAGAAAAGAAGACAACAAGAAAAGAAAAAAAAGAAATGGAAAAAATTGGCTGCTATAAATATAGTGGAGCATGTGTCCTTATTACATGTTAGCATCTTCTGGGTATATGCCCATGAGTATAGCTGGGTCCTCAGAGAGTGCCATGCCAAATTTTGTGAGGAACTGCAAGACTGATTTCCAGAGTGATTGTACCAGCTTACAATTCCATGAGCAATGGAGGAGTGTTCCTCTTTCTCTACATCCTTGCTAGTGTTTGCTGTCACCTGAGTTTTTGATCTTAGCCATTCAGAATGCTGTAAGGGAGAATCTCAGGGTCATCTTAATTTGCATTTCCCTGATGTTGAACATTTCTTTACATGCTTCTCAGCCATTTGAGTTTCTTCAGTTGAGAATTCTCTGTTTTACTTTGTTCCCCATTTTTGATATTTGGTTCTCTGGAATCTAACTTCTTGAGTTCTTTGTATATATTGGATATTAACCCTCTATCATATGGAGGGTTGGTAAAGATCTTTTCCCAATCTGTTGGTTGCTGTTTTGTATGCTGCAAAATTCTGGGTCCTGTTTATGTATATAGTCTGTTAGTCTATGTCTTTTTTATTGGGGAATTGAGTCCATAGATGTTAAGAGATTTTAAGGAATAATGATTGTTGCTTCCTCTCCTTTTTCTTGTTAGAGGTAGAATTATGTTTGTGTGACTATCTTCCCGTGGGTTTGTTGAAAGAATATTCCTTTCTTGCTTTTTCTTGTGTGTAGTTTCCCTACTTGTGTTAGGGTTTTCCATCTATTATCTTTTGTAGGGCTGGATTTGTGGAGAGATATTGTGCAAATTTGGTTTTGTCATGGAATATCTTGGTTTCTCCCTCTATGGTAATTGAGAGTTTCACTGAAGACCCATCCTACATGCAGACAGCAAACCCAGACACTAACTGGTGATGCCAAGAAGTGCTTGCTGATAGGAGCCTGATACAGCTGACTCCCGAGAGGCTCTGGCAGATCCTGACCAATACAGATGTGGATACTCACAGCCAACCATCAGACTGAGCACAGGGATCCCAATGGAGGAGTTAGGGGAAGGACTGAAGGTGCTGAAGGGACCTTATCTCACAACAAGGGGACAGGAGGCCCTTGGTCCTGTGAAGGTTTCATGTGCCATTGTAGTGGAACGCTAGGGTCATGAGGTGGGAGTGGATTGGTGGGTGGGAGAGCACCCGCATAGAAACAGGGTAAGGCTAATGAGATACGGAGTTTGCAGAGGGGAAACTTGGAAAGGGGATAACATTTGAAATGTAAACAAATAAAATATCCAATAAAAATACTTAAAATAAAAGAATCATTCAGCCTGGGTGATAGGTGAGTTGTTTTTCCTGCCAGGTCTCCTGAATTTCCCTGGTGAGTGGTGGAGCCAGCTCTTCCATGCTCAAGGCTGTGGGATTAGATGCTAGGAGCCCTGACACCAGGGTCAGATTTACTGTACTGCCCTGGCAAGGTACAGGGTAACTTTCCTGAGTGTTGCAGTTGTGGAGCGGACAGGATGCGGGTATATCTCTCTGATGCTACTCAGGAAAGGGTGGATCCAGGACTTTATTTTATCCTATCCAATATCTACACCATCTATGAATTGCTGGAACATATGAAGGGGCCAGTCCTATAGAACTAAAGCTGCAAAATCTCCATGATTCAAGGCAAGAACAGGGTATCTGACAGAATCACAGTGAAGCCCCAGTATGGAAAGAGTGGCAGAAGCCAGAGGCCTTCAACCAGACCAAGGATTCGATATCAGGAACTTTTGCAAGTGAAGGCTATTGGAAAAAGAGAGTATATTGAATGACACATGGTGACACACTTCAGCTTTTGTGAGATGTTTTATTTTATTTAGTGGGGGAGGTTGCATAGGTAGATATTGAGGGACAGATAGATGAGTAGGATTGGGCTGCATAATGTGAAATTCACAAATAATAACAAAAATTAAAGAAAAACAATCATTTAGCTCTAGATCACAGAAGCTGGTCCTAATATAATGATTTGTTTATATGTCTTCTGTCACTCAAATCCAGTTTTACAAAGTTCTATCCTCAAGGGAGAAAAATGGGAATTCTTTCAAGTATTTTCCTTTCTCATATACATTTTGAATTTTAATAGATCCATCAGCCTTGCATGTTGACTAAGTTCAATAAATCAGATTAGGGGCACAGTTAGCTAACATTTCAAATGTGTGTATCTACTTTAATATACTTTTTTAGACAACATAATATGATTAATTGTATGATATGCAAGGTATGTGGTCTGGGATTCAACATCAGTTCAAGTAACTGAAGAGGAGAAAACAAGGAACTGGAGGGGGAACTGTAGCTTGCCCAACTGCATAGAGGTTTTCTAAATGTGGAAACCTGGTTTAAACACTTAATAATATTGATCTTCCCCCAAGGCTTTCTTTGTAGCCGACTTAATTAGTGTTTATTAAGACTTCTCCACCAAATACTTGTCTAATACCTTAAAAGTCTACTGTAGCAGCTGTAATCTCTACTAGTGCTGAGAAAAAATGCCTCATTTTAGAAACTGCTCTAGTGGAAAAAAATCCTCCATTTATATCTACCTCCGTTGATGTCTGCCCACCTAATGTTCAAACAATGAGCTAAAATATTGAGAGACTCGGCAATCAAATGGTTGTTTTGTCTCTGCAAAATTAAACTAATTATCTAATATAACGTTTTACAGAGTCAAATTGCAAGAGAAAAAGAAAAAAACAACAAACTTGTAAAGATTCCTGCTTTAAGTACACAATTGATGAGAGAACACAGAACATTTTAAATAGTTGTTGGTGAGTTTTATTTACCATGAACTATAAAAAGACAAGTTGGGAAAATAATTTACACAATCACAAACATAAAATATCATTGTGTGTTTTCAAATTGAAAAAAAAAACTCAACTGAAAAGGATTTATGAAGATGAACATTTAATTTAATGTTTTATATTGATTCAGTTCTTCTCATATTCATAGAGGGGTAGAAAAACAAAAACTAGAGAATAAAAAGGAATGATTACAAAGAAAGGAAGGGAAAAATAACAAGAATATGTAGAAGACCCAAAGACAAACAAGAAAGATAAAATTTCCAGTGGTAATTACAATCATTTTCTCTTACAAGCATTGTTTATATAGTAGGAAAATTGTTTTCTCCCATCCTGAGAACATTTCTGTAAATGGGATGAAAGTAGGTTTATCCTTGAGAAAACCAAAAGAGGAAAGACCAAAACAAAAGCTGACATGTAATTCTTGACCTTGTTATAAGTCAGTCATGGAACTAGTCATATCTGCTAAGGCCCTAATTTTACTTTTTCTCATATAAGAGTGAGATTATTATTAAATAAATAAATAAATTACTTAATAGGAAGCTAGGAAAATTATGGAAATTGATATTTACTGAAAAGATGTTGGAGTCTCACAATTACACGGTATTCTCATTTCATTGATCTAGGTGTTATAAAATATCTGGACCAAGTCAGCAAAGTATGAAAAGTTTATTTTACCTCACCACTTCAAACTGGAGTTTATCACTGCAGAGACAGAAGGTTGGGCAAGCTGACCATGCAGCAGTCACAGCCAAGAACAGGGAATAACTAACTCATTTGTCTATGCTTCCTTGTTCTACTCAACTAGCTTTGCTCACATTCATGGTAGTTCTTCCAACTTCGATTTAAAACCAAGACAACAAACCCAGTCATACCCAATGGACAATCTTATCTACATAATTTCTCATTAATTCTCCATTCCCTTACCAAGAAATAATTTCTGATTGAACTTAAAGCCCATTCTACAAGTTTACCCATAGATAGTGTTGCTATCCGGATCAAGAAATAGTTGCTAACTAAATAGTCCTGAGGGGTGAAGTCAATAATATCATTCTGCTAAGTGGACATTACATGAAACCAAGTCATAATATCGTATCATTGTACCCATTGATTAATGCATTGGTCAAACCTCACCAAAGAGGCTTCTTTGTAATAGTAGTTAGCACTTAACACTTAGACCCTCAACTGATAAGAGGCAGAGAACAAGAAACTGCAGAATGCTAATTCTTAAGTTCTAACAATGAGAGGGAAGATAGACACGCAGTCCCATGGCTAGATTAGGAACTATTTGTGGTAATTGTTAGTTGCTAGGAAATAGAGAGGATTTTTTTCTGTTTTATTTTTCAGGGGGGATAGGTGGTGTTGCAGCCTGTGGTATATAGAGCATTCTCCAATGAGGGACACACAATACAAAAGTATGAGTAACTCAAATCATTCTTGAGGTGTTTAAGAAAAGGAGAAAATACATAGTTGGGTGTGAGGGGACATAGATCTGGGGCAAGTAGGGGAAGGAGGTGAATATGATCAAAGCACATCATAACCAACTTGCAGTAAGGAAATATGGAATATGCTGGTATTTTCTTCTCAGGTAGTTCTATGTTGTATCACGTTTACAGTTATAACTAAGCAGCCTACACACAAAAAATTAAAACATCAATGTGGCTTCAAAATATTTCATGTACCAAAACTTAGAGAGGTAATTGCTGTTCTAGCTTTAAAACAACTCTCCTAATGGTTTGGTTGATTTGTATCGTATATTGCAGTATTCCCAAGTCCAAGTTTGTTATGTAGATTGCACTTCAGAGAAAAAGATAGAATGTGCAGAGACCGAGATAGTTAAATATTGTTAATTTGATTGTATTTAAGAAACACCTAGGAGATTTGTGTAACATATCTCTGGCAACATCTGTTGGAGTTTTCAAAGGACACTGTGAGCAGAGGACTCTGGACTAATCCATGGATTAATAACATGATGACATTATTGGAATTTATACATATGTGTGTGTGTGTGTGTGTGTGTGTGTGTGTGTGTGTGTGTGTATTTGTGAACTTGGTATAAATAGACACACTGGGACTATTATCTTCAGACTATATCTTGCCCTGTGTTCACTGTGTTCATTGAGTTCTGTCCAGTATATGAAATGCTCTATCCTTCCTTGCTTTTCTTCCATGATGGGATGATACCTCTGAAACTCTGATGTAAAGTAAATTCTAGATAGTAAAATCTATGAGTTTTCCACATTAGTAAATATGGATGGCATCAATCAAATTAGCATGAATACTTTTAGAACAACTGGATATATCAGAAAATGCTTCCTTGAGAAGGCAATTCTTTGATTAGAGCCTTGAAGAATAGATCATTTACACTGAAAAATAAATGTGAGAAATAGAACCTGTTATGTTTAGAAGGGATGTCCTATACCAAGACATTTAGAAGCAAAATGGTTTTAGGTCTAAAGACATTCCAAACAGTTTGACTGATATGGACCATAGGAAAGGCAAGTAAAGAAGAAGAAAAGGCACAATAATAAAATTGGATGTTAATTAAACAAGAAGAAAATGAGCATTTCTTTCTATTGTGCTTACATATGATTGTTTTCTTTAATGTACATTCAGCTTGTTCTTTTTTGTGTTTGCCTTTCTCTCTCTTACAATTTAAAAGATAATCAACTTTCTTAAAAAAACTGGCATAAACTCTACCCTTTTTCAGCCTTAAATAGTTCAATGAATATTATTTCTTCTCAGAATCCTGAAGTTTTAAGAAAGCATTCCAGAATAGATCAATAAAGTTTTAAATTGAGAAAGTAACTTGATTCAGCAATATTTAAGATATTTCCCTCTGGGTTATGGAATTTTAATAAGTTTGCAGGAGTGAAGTCCTCTAGGGCTTGAAGGAAAAAAATCTTAGAGAGGGTATTAGTCTATTACCAGGAAAATTTAAAACTAAATGTGTTTAATTTTGCATGATCAAATATTATTAAATAAAGACGCCCTATCACAACCTGTTCAAAACTAAGGCAAGCATGAGAGATGCAATTTTTAAGGACATTAATATGCAGAGACTTAAAAATTAATGTAGCACACTGCTTGCTTATCTCTGTTCACAAAAGCAATCCGCATATCAATGCTTTGCATTGAGAATTATAATTATTTCTATATGAAGTACTAATGTTTCTAATGCTCAATTTGCAAATACACACAAAGAACTGGTTACCAGGGAAGTAGGCAGTTAGATATACAGTGTCCTGGGATGAACCTGATGCAATTGTTCAGGTCTGGAGATTATTAAATTCATAAAATCTATGAAAAGTTAATTCAGAAGCTTATAAGAAAATATCATTCTTATGAAGTAAAAATCACCTTTATTTGAGATCTGTAAGTAAGTTAAATTAAAAACTAGTGGTACATCCTATACTTTTTATTGGTGAAAATCAGTAATCTGGCCCTTAACCATAACGTAAGTATGGATCATATATATATATATATATATATATATATATATATATATATATATATATTTGTGAACTAAAGGTTAATACTCAGAGAGGAAATGGTTTGAAGTTTGAAAAGTCTTCAAGCCTTACTAATCTTATTAGGTCCTCCTTGTTTTTTGGGATGTTTCTAGTAATTAATCATGACTTCCTTCTCTCAGATGCATAGTCACTTGGAAGATAACATAAGTAGGTCTTTAAAAAATTCAAAGGAGGAGAGAGAGTAGGAGGGTCAGAACATGATTCCTGTCCATTTTAACACTTGGGTTCTTGGCTAGAGCAGAAGTGTTTTCTTCAGGACTGCTCCCAAGAAGGACCTTACTCCATGTATAGTGTGGAATATCCCTGAATGTCTTAGATTATTCTTGATCTAAAAGAATATTGTCAAACTCATTTGAATAAAATGCACTCAAATATGGAAGTCCTTTTGAAAACATTTACTTCTGTATGCTTTTTTGTTGTTGTTGTTTTGTTTTTTTGTTTTTTTGTTTTTTGTTTTTCGAGACAGGGTTTCTCTGTATAGCCCTGGCTATCCTGGAACCCACTTTGTAGACCAGGCTGGCCTCGAACTCAGAAATCCACCTGCCTCTGCCTCTCAAGTGCTGGGATTAAAGGCACTTCTGTATGCTTTTAAAAATAATACTAATAATTAAGTAGATGATAACCTTGCTTGTTCCTAATAAATTTTTTGTTTCAAAACTAGTAATTGGAGAAATGATAATTCTACTTGTTTCTGGTATTTTGACTTTCCAATAGTTTCAGATACTTTTACAATATTCTAAATTTTTTTTATTTAATTATGTGTATATATCTTGGTATCCACACATAAAGGTGGATGTTTTTGGAAGCCAGGGATGCACCTGAAGCTGCAGTTGCAGTGAGTTGTGATCTGCTAATTGTGGGTGTTGGGAACTGAACTCAGGAAATCTAGTGGAGTTCATGCTTGTAAGAACTAAACTACCTCTCCTGTTCCCACTTTTATCTTTTTAACTGAGCTTTATAAGATGCCATTTTGCTACGGCAATTGACTGTGGTCAGTGCATCACTTAATAAATTTTGCTCATATTTTTCTGTATTTTAGTGTATGTGTTTCAAAAAATCCAAGATTTTGAGATTATCATGAACATGATAACCTCTAGTAGGCATCCAAGCAATTTTTTCAACAGAATGAATGTGAAATGCACCCCTAGGAACTGTGGAAGTGTTTGCTTTATATTTTCTTTTATCATATTAAGGATTTTATTCACTATAGTTTTCCAATTTAGACTTTGTCCTGAACTATATCTAGGGTTAGGCTGCTGAAAGAAAGTATGACAGGGTATACAACTATTAAAAAAACAGATATTCTATGGCATTATTACAAACGTGAGAAAGCAGACTTATTCAGAACTGTCACAATATGTTCATTCACTGCTGCATTGGGGTTTCACAGAAAGTGGTAAGGTCTGACTCATCTATGAGTATGGGATGGACAATTAAGAATTTATAGCCAATAAATGATGTGGTGTGTGGGTGGGGGTGTTACACAGAATGGAAATTACACAAGGAAAATATAAGGAATTATGAGAAATATGACTGAGCAGACATAATCCCTGCTGAGCAAAGGCTAGGATGACTAGACATCACTCGGGGGTAATGTGATATAATCAGGTATTAAAAATGTTCAGATACAAAGCATAGAAAGGCTCAGCAAAGAGGGTGTGGTAAAAACTTATTTTTGTTATTTTTGTAAAAGTAGATTTAACAAAGTATATTGATAGGTCCAGGAGAAAGTTCAGTGACCTAACAAAAGTTTGGGAAACCCAACTTAATATGCCTATCACAATAAATATTTGTCAAAATTCTGGAGAATACTTCCTTGCCTGGAGGCTGCTATATTCCACTTATGAGCTCATGTGACCATTTATCAGCATGAATGCACTGAGAGATAACTAGAGTGATATTTACCTGGTTCTGTAGGAAAACTCATTCCATCATAAGACAATTCTCTATTAACTCTTCTACACCTAGTCACCTTCCAAGCATGACACCGGACAAGGGATTCAGCATAAATTTCACAACCATCTCCATATTTCCAAATGGAACTAAAACTGCTGTCACTATTAAAATTCTTTTTGATTATGAAAAATGTGCCTTAATTTTATATATTCGCTTTGCTATAATCTCTTTGTTCTCTCTCTCTCTCTCTCTCTCTCTCTCTCTCTCTCTCTCTCTCTCTCTCTCTCTCTCTCTCTCTCTCTCTCTCTCTCTCTCTCTCTCTCTCTGACTGGGTCTCTATATAACCCTGATTGTCCTGGTGTCCTAGCTTAGGCTGGCCTCATTTTCACCTGCTGCTTTCCTCAGAGCCTGGATTAAAGGCACTTGCCTCTCACCATGGATTTCAAATGAGTCAGAAATGCATTTTCTCTTAAGGTAGTATTACCTGAAATTATTTTTATCAACCCTCCAAGTGCCATCAAGTATTGATCTTGACTGTAGAGCATTTTTACAATTTTTACATTTTTACAATACCTTAATGAAATATATCTTTAAAAATCTTAAGAAGGAAATTTGAGATATGCGCCAACTTCTTTTTAATGAAGGAAACTGGACTATTATTTATGAGAGTACTATAAATTCCCAAGTTAAAAATCTTGTTATTAACTTAAGAAATATTGGATTGAAATTGCCATAAAAAGAACAGCAATTTTATGTTTTATATTTGGGAAATATGGAAATGTGGTAATTGATATAACAGTTAAGAACCTGTCAACCTGGGATATAAGTAGATAAATGAACTGGTCAAGGACAAAATAGAAAATAATAGATTGGGGAAAATGTTACATATAAAAAATGGGCTAAATACAAAGCTTTGCCTGATGTGGTGAGGGAAAGGATGATGACATAAATTTAGATCTTGAGTCTCAGTCTATAGTGTGAGCATATAATTCAAATTGTGCACGGAGAGGAACCTTGCCTCTTATAAATCTTCTCTCCATAGGGTACAGAACTATTAGGTTAGGACAGCTTCTTTCCTAACTCTTGCATTCTTTTCCCTATGTTCTCTCGTCTTTCTGTTCCAGAGCAGAACTTAGATGATGTTCAGCAACTGTACTTGCTGTTTTCTCTTTAAGAAGCTGGAGCTCAACCTCACAATTATGCTCATCTGGCCAATCAAGAGCAACGCTCCGAGCAGCTTTCTGCTGTCTATTATCTATTCTTCCACTCTAGATTTTAGTTATCTGTAGCATAGTTTGAGTCTTTGCTGTCTCCCTTCATTTGTCATGTTGCTATTATAAATTACTGCTAACTGGCTTACAAGAAAATTGAAATGTATTTCTTGCAGTTTGAAAACTAGAAGACTGTGACCCATGTGGCCACATGCTGGGCTTATAGCTCAGCATGAAGTCCAGCTTATTGTTCAGAGAACATAGTCTTTGGGTTTTTTGTTTTTGTTTTTCATGGTAGGAGTAAAGAGTATCTCCCGGGAGTCATTCATATGAATGCAGATATCTTTGATGAATCTTTTGTATGATTCAACACCTGAGCATCCTCAGAAGATTCCAAAGCTGAGAATGATAAGTCTGAGGCCAGGATTTTACGTCTACAGTGTTGAGGGGAAAAACACCATTGAAAGGAGCAGAGACTGAAAGAAATGCCACCCAATGACAGGCCCAACTTGGGATACATGCAATGAGAGTGCACAAAATCCTGACACTATTACTGAGGCCATATTGTGTGTGCAGCCTGGAATGGCTGTCTTTGGAGAGGATCTACCATTAACTGACTGAGATAAATTACAGCCTTCATTGGATTGAGGTCAGGGACCAATAGGGAAAAGTTAGCGTAAGGACTAAAGGAGCTGAAGGGCATTGCAACCCCAGAGGAAGAACAACAGTGTTAACTAACCCAGACCACTCAGAGTTCCCAAAGACTAAGCCAAAAACCAAGGAGCATACATGGGCTGGTTAGTGACCCTCAGGTACCTGTGTAGCATAAGACTCCTTGTTTGGCCTCAGTGGGAGAGGATGCACTTAATTCTGTGGAAACTTGATGCACCAGGGAAGAGAGATGTAGGTGGGGGTGAGGTGGGGGGATAGCATCATCTCAGAGGTGGGAGAGTGGGGGATGGTGTGAAGTACTCTGGGAGGGGGTTTACCTAGAGGGGAGGCAACTTTTGGAATGTAAATAAATAAATAGACAGAAGGAGCTGACGCCTGTTGTTGAATTAGGAAATGCTGAAAGAAGCTGAGGAGAAGGGTGATACTGTAGGAGGACCAGCAGTCTCAATTAATCTGGACCCCGGAGATCTCTCAAACACTGGACCACCAAACTGATAGCATACATGAGCTAATATGAGGCACAGCACACATACAGTAGAGGACTTCTGGGTCTGTGTTCATTCAAAGATAATGCACTTAACCCTCAAGAGTCTGGAGGCCCCAGAGAATTTTGAGGTCAGGTGGGTGGGGATTGGGGGCGTCCATATGGAGACAGGGGGTGGGGAGGAGGTGTGGGATGTGGAGCAGTTGGAGGGTGGATGGGGGGCAGGGAATGGAATATGAAGTGTAAAAAATAAATTAATTAAAAAAAAAAAAAAGAAAGAAATGAGGGGCTGGGAAGGTGGCTCAGAGGTTAAGAGCACTGACTGCTCTAATAGAGGTCCTGAGTTCAATTCTACATGGTGCCTCACAACTATCTGCAATAGGATCTGATGCCTTCTTCTGGTGTGTCTGAAGACAGCTACAGTGTATGCATATACATACAATAAATATTTAAAGAGAGAGAGAGAGAGAGACAGAGAGACAGAGAACTTTTTCTTTTGTTTCTATAAAACAAAGGCTCTCTCAAAATGGCAAAATGGCCACGTCCATCCTTCAACACATTAACCTAAAAACATGGTTCAGTTTCCAAATATAAACAAAATGACTGTGTTTGTGAACAATCTGTGTTTGAATTTGATCTAGTGGGACAGAAAGAAATCATACTGTCTGAGCCATTTTCTCCCTCTCAGAATAACACATTGAAACCGCCATCAGACACTATACTAGTCAGCATTCCAGGAGAAACTGATGGGTAAAATCTGTCTCTTTCACTGGAATCTTTTCATGAGTTTACTCAATTATCTGTTGAAGTCATTCTATCGAGTCCCTAGGAGATAGAGAAGGTGTCTCATCTCAAATGTCACTGAACTCAAGCCACAGCTGACTCAAATGATTTGCTATTTTGCTCAACTTTATCAGTTCACTTCAAATATCTGGATTTCTGTGCCTTCAGTCTCCCATCCTCCCAGTTCCTCTCTTACCCACAGCATGAGGAATATCCAACAGATATCATCTAAAAATTCTTTCAATCTTTAACATTGGCTTCAGTATTATTTTAAACATCAATGCTGATTTAAGCCATATGTATCTGTATAAAGAATTATTTGTAAATTCTTCCTGTCTTGCCGCAATCTAAGGTTTTATTCTGTCTTCTCTCTCTCTCCCTTCGTGTGTGTGTGTGTGTGTGTGTGTGTGTGTGTGCGTGCACACACACACACACACACACACATTTTATGTCAAGGAAAGAAGACAAGGAATTCCACATTGGGCATAAACTTACAAGACAATTTAGCCACTTTGAAATGCAAATTGGATAAAGCTGAGCATACTGACAGGGCTACTGTATTCCTGGCAGAGCCTTTAGCAGGTGCAAATGAGTTCACTTTGTGATAAGAACCTGTACCTGTTGGAGAGCAGAATTCCAAAGTAGCCTGGTAGCAAATCCTACGATATCTGAAATGAGTAGAACATATTAAATTGCAAAGAGAGATCTGAAATGGTATCTACTCACTGATGTGCATCTTTAATCATGAGTTAAAGTCTGTATAGCCTGAGAAAAAATTTGAGATTCTGTTTACTGATGTCACTTCTCAAGTTTTAGCATGCCAGTTGCTACCTGCACTGTCTGAATATTCTTGTTGTAGGTATTCTATATCTGTCTGATTCCACTTTTGAATTATGCAGGAAAATGCTCAATATGATTTGAAGTGAGATTGTAGGCATTCCTATAGGTAGGTGTTTACTAATTATCTTCATCCCTTTTGCATTTTGTCATGTTTTCATTAGGGGCCCAGGTTGCACTATAGCTCAGTGTTCTCTGGCCTCAGATGCTGACTTGAACCCAGCCAGAGATAGTTACAATTTTTCATGGTAATAGAATTTACATTTCTCAGTATCACAAAAATATTCACATATTTTAAAGAAAATATTAGAATTCAGTTTTATTATACATTTAGAATATTCAATGCTATCCTAGGCACTCAACATCATTTTTATAGAGCTTTTAATTTTTCTTAAGCAGAGAAGCTGTATCCATAATAGGAGATGTTTTATGAAAGTATAAATTTAAGTTCTGAATTAGTATTACTAGGCAGAATACCTCTTCTTTGACAGTAGCTCAACAGACATACAAAGCTTAACTGACTTTAGACTGTTAAATGAATTGAAATATTTTTATTTGCATGTTCTTTCAGTTCTTTAGTATAGAGGGTGCTAGGAATATTCAGAATCAAAGGGTTGAAGAATAATGAAAAGAAATAGTTTTTAGCAATGATGAATTGCTATAAAATTCCTATATTGTTCCTATATTGTTGCTATATCTAAATGTTTCTGAAGACAAATATTTTTCAAGAGTATTAAGGTTTAAATGAAAATCTATATTAAATTAAATGAAAATTTATAGTCAAAATACTTAGCAGGATCTTCAAGAATGATGTGAACCAACCTCTGTTATCACTGACTCTTAATATCATGTAGTGCTGGAATGATGAGATACCACCTGAGCACCAGCACTGTAGGCAGGCACTATTATACCTCCAGACAGGGAACAATTTGTTTTATGAAATAGAAATCATTATATAATGTCAAACAAGTCTATAATGAATAAAAGATTGTAATTTTGTTTATTGAACTTAAAGTGAGGCAACTCTCAAGTCCATGTTCTGAACACTATGTAGACATTGACCATCTCGGTGGTGTTTTGGCAGATCATAAATATTATGTTGGGGGCCAGATGAAACATAGAGAGTCATAACAAAATCTGGTGATTCTTGAACTTGTAATTGAATGCTATTATTTTTATGAAATAAAAAATAAATATCTAAAGAAATTGAGAGGTACAATTTCTTCTAGTCTCTCAACCCTCCAATTTTGTAAGTTTGGTTTCTAAGTTCTCCTACAGTATATATTGTAGATTGTATATATTTCTACTCATTGCCTTCCATGTTTTTCTTCTCCTAGAGTTCTCTTTTCTGTTCCAGACAGTTTTCCTTCTACTTTTCCATCCTAGTTATACACACACTTTTATATGACAATGTTAAACTTAGGTGACAGCAGCAGAGTGATAACACAGGCTTTTACTTTCTAAGACTGGCTGCATTCAGCTGTACATATATTCTAGCAAACAACAAAATGTCTTTATTTTGACCAGAGAATGGTCTGTTGCGTCCCACTTTCTCTACCTATGCCTCTGTTGATGGATACCTGGATTGGTTCCATAAATAACTATTGTAAACACTGCTGCAATAAACATTGATGTTTAAGTGTCTCTTGATGTCAACTTGGAATCCTGTGAGCCAGTACTCCAAAATAGCATAGTTGGGTCATGCAAAAATGTTTTTGTTTTGTAAATTTTTGTAAATTTCCATGGTGATTTCCATAGCTAGGACTGGTTGCATAACTAACAGTAGTGCATTCTAGGGTTTCATTCTTCCACAGCCTCACCATCATTTATTGTAAGAGAGTAGGAAAATAGTCACTTACAAGTGTATGGGTAGAAACACTAAGTAATTAGTAGAACTGGGGAGAAATGAGTGTTGAAGATACCCAAGCATAGTTTAAGGAGAACAATGGAAGCTCACTTCACTCCTTTATAGATCTCAGATCACCAAATCTTTAATTTTGTATTTCCCAAGTCTAAATCTCAACAGTGGGGAGATTCCAGGAAATATTCTTTTTGGAGTCACCTGGTTTGAAGACATTCCTATAGATACGGTAGGAAAGACTTTCTTTGAGCTAACTTGCCTACATTGGACAGTCAGAATGTATGAAGATGAGATAAGCTGCCAGCCTAGGCTTCCTTCACGTGGGAAACAGATTACCAAGTGTTTCTAAATTAAAACTACAATGACGATAGCTAACTTTAATGTCAGGTAGCTACTTTTCCTTCTGTCATCTACCTTCGTTTGATTTCTTTCTACCCTGTATTTCCCTTTGCCCTATAAATCAAAGATTTCTCTGGTAGTCTACCCTTTAACACACCTACTGGGGATACACGTGGGAATAGAAAAAGCCCCTCCTTCATGAATTTACATTAAAGTGTAGTCAGGACTGTCTCCCACTGTGGAACTTCCAGTATTCACTCTCTAATAAAATATTGAATTTTTTTTTTCAGTCTCCTTGTTTAAAACTCAGTGTTCTGCTAGATTGAGTTGAGCAACGGACCAGTGCTTCCCATGCCATCAAAGACCCCAGAACTGAAACCCATGGCCTGCAAAGAGAAGGAAACCAGGAAGACCAAGCACTCTGTATTTCATTAGCAGTCACAGGAGTTTTATATATTTTTCTGAGAAAGGCAAAACAGCTCAAACTCAAGAGGATATTAATTCAAATAACAGGATTAAAACTATCTCTTAATTACTTTTTAGGGATGGATGAACTTGGCCATATTTTGAGCTTACAGAATATCTCAAATATTTAATCGCCTATCTAAAGTTTTTCAGTTTTTTAAGCTCCCAGACACCTTTGTTCTACAGATATTCCACAATTTATTGCAAATCCAAATCAAAATATTTTAGTTTGATTTATAACTAAGAAAACATTTGGATTTTTTGTTTTTTTTTTCCATATTGATAGTTGTGGTTTGATTTGAAACTAAGTTTTAAGTGTTCTAGAAGTTTTGTGGGTAGAAAAATATTTATTTTTAGAGAACTGAGATGGCCTTTGCTATTTGAAGAATACATTTATTATTATAGCTGGAGATCACATTTTCAGAATGCCACACTATGAGTGCTTTGTTTAAATTATATAACTTATCAGTCAGAATAATTATAATATGCTCTGTAAATATCTTCTCATTTTATGAAAAATCATGAAATAAAGCATTTTATGAAATTTTAATAATTATTCCTTTTTTTGTTAGATTTCCTAGCCAAAGAAGGACTATTGTTTCTGAAGAGTGTGTATGTTTGACCTAAATTCTGTCTCTATCAAGTTTAATGTAAAATTACATGCATAATCATATTTAACTTATATGTCTGAACACACACATTTTAATTCTCTAAACTCCATAGGACAATGTTGGTATTTTTAGTATTACTGAAGACTGCTTGCCATTCACTGCTCAGGCATCTTGCCAACGCTCTTTCTGTACAACCAGTCCGTTCTAGTCATTGTTCCCCCTACTTTACAGTTTTGTTTGCAAAATAAATTCAGTGGTCAAAATATTTTAATTCACCATATTTATTTATGGTGACAGTACCATTCCTTCTACAGTGGTCACCTCATCTATCAACACAGAGGTCTTTTCTATTGCTGGTGTGATACAGCTGCCAACAGTGCTTCAGGAACTTCAGCGGAGCCTACATCTCACAGGCCATCTAGTAGCACCGTGTCTCGTGCTTACTTGTACCCTGAAGTATGTTTTCTAGTGTTGTCCCACTAGTTTATTTCCGTTTACAGATGATTGAATGTTTCCACTAAAAATCTATATTAATATTAGTGGATAACAAAACTCTTAAATATATTGAATCAAAGTCATTGAATACATTTTTCATTTTTCTTAGGAAAAAAAAGAAAATATGGTTTGAATTTTTATTTCATGTTCAAACTCCTCAGACAGCATTCTGGCATTGGCATTAGAGTACCTTTTCATAGGCACATTGCTAAGTTTTTCTGTGCCACTTGGACATAAGCAGTGCTCAGATCTACTGCAAATGGGCCATGACACAGGTTTCAAAAATCCAATTTTCAAGTGTGCTTACAATCCCACTAGCAAAAATTTATATTCTACTAACTCTAAGTGACTTTAGCTGATTTGAAGTTCACATGTGTCACAGCCTATAGAACTAATGGAAGTTGACATAGAACTTATGGCTTCTTAAAGGTATATATGTTTCATTAGATTTGGTATGTATAACCATGCTATTTTCTTGAAAGGGGATTTTTTTGTATCTCATTCCTTATCTTGGCTGCATTTGTCTTTTAAGACATTACATTTCAGGGCTCTTTGGTGCTGTGATCATGTCGTTGTTTTGTTTTGCTCTAATTGCAGACTGAGAATGATATCTAAAGAAAGTAAAGAAGCGTTCAAAGCAAAAGATTTGTTCTCCACTGCCTAAGATTAGGAATCCAGAAGGGGGAGCATCAGTGTCCCAGGCACTGTGTGCCAAAGCAGTGACAACATTCAAAGACATTTCTAAAGCACCGCTATACTGTATTAAATATGCATGTGTGTGTGTGTGTGTGTGTGTGTGTGTGTGTGTGTGCTACTGTCTTAGCACATTTTTGTGGTAGGCAGTTTTATATTATTTCATTTATGACAGTTCTTTTGTTCTTCTTCTGTACTGTAATTTCAAAGACTTTTCCAAATTACCATTCAACTCGTGAATTTAAAATATCATCCTATCTTTTTTGCTGATTTTTCAGGAAGGCCACACACTGTTTAAGACAGGTCCAATGAAACCTGGAATTGCCGGGAAAAAAGACTAATCTTTGATTGCTATTTGCACTTGGAGGCAACTGTCTCTTTACATCCCTTTTTGCTCACCTTGGTGAGAATTAAAATTGACAGAAACAATTTCTAGGAAGAAAGTAGAAAAATGAACAAAGGAGTTGAAAATACGTACCCACCTCTCTCACATCCGACTTCATGCACAATGTTAGAAGTCAGTTTGTTTCGAATAGAGTACACTTGTTCAAATTACAAAAATGATATTATATAAAAATTCTTATTTTAAACAGTAACAACCATGAGCTCCTTGCAGTAGTCCATTATATACAGACTATATGGGAACCAATTGATTTTCAGAACTGTGGCAACAAGAGGTAGAATGAATGAATGGACATGACATGACTTTAGAAGATTGTGGTATATTAAACATGAGAAAGACCTTCTTTTGCCTCAGTTGTCAATGACATAGTCAGATATGATGCTCTTCATGGCTATACAACACAGAGAAGAATCGGAGTCTTTCTTTTTCAAAACTGTGCAATTAAAACTTCCTTCTGACTTCTGAGTAAGAGATGTTGCTAACTGAAATCATAGCTTGAGTGTAAGTCTTCTCAACCTCCAGGGTTTTATATCCAGGTGGTTTTTATTCTATTTATTATCATTTGCCAAATGTCACCCCAATAGATGAAATTTTGTGGGTTTTTTTTCATGTACAATGAATTAAAATTTAGGAAATTTTGCCTACATTTTTGAGGCAAAAATGTTACTGTCTTAGTGAAATATAAAAAAAAAAGGTACACACACCCCTTTTCCACTAGGACAATAGTATTTGAATCTTGTAGTTCTTACCTGTCTTTTTTTTCTGGAACTTACTTTTTATAAATCACAATATGTTGGTTCCTTGAAAATGAACTGGAGACCAACAACCCTTCAAAATTATTTAATTATTTATTTATTTATTTATTTGTTCGTTTGTTTATTCAGGAGAGAGTCTGAACCCATGATCAGGCCTTACATGTAAGATGCAAGAACAAGACATTAATAGGGAGTGCTGGAAGTGACTGAGCACGAAGGATACTTATTCTATATAGCATGATGCTCCCCAACCCCAAAAGCTTCAGAGAACCCTATCAAAAGGAATTTCTGACTTGTATAGGTTTTCAGGGAGTGGTGAGAAATTCCATACCTCATTAGTTCATCTGGGTGATATTATGTGACAAGCAGAATAGAGGAGGCCAGTACTGCCTGTGACTACAAGGCTGCCATTCAGTTGTAACACGGAGGAGCTGGGCTCTCATACACCCCATTCTCCACCACCCGTGTGTGTTAGAACTGTCACAAGAGATGCTATCAGACACAGCAGGCTCTGTCCTAGTCATTGCAAGAAAGAAGCATCTGGGGATCTGTGGTTGAAACTTTCAAACCCCTTTCCATTTTATAATTGTTGAAATTACTCATGTGCATCAAATGACTGGTTCTCCAAATATTTCACTTGAAGCCTTTGGACAAACTTAGCAAACTTCTTCATTTGGAAGTCAGCTGGAATGCCGGGCTAGTTTCAGGCTACCATGGAATTTTGTATTGTTTCTTAGAAAGGCTCAGGATGAGTTGTGGACAATGTTTTGGGAACTCTCTTTAATCCCGAAATTTATCACTTATATTTCTTGGTATCTATTTTGATAAAAGTAAAATGAAATTTTCAAATGATAGATACTAACTTTATACATAATTTAAAATATGTGTTTTGGGGAATATCTGTAGGAGTTTGATATAAGTGCTTGGTCCTGTTTTTATTACAAGGCTTTGCTGAAGTAGCTACAGCAAAGGTGCTCTGTGAAAGTAAAAATGTAATGTAAACTGGGCCAAACAAGATTTGATGACATAGTGACAAAAAGCACATAAAGTACAAAAAACAAACAAAACAAAAAACCACATTTTTTTCTGATATAAACAGTATATTTAGATGCTATGTATGTAAAACCATGCAGATGCGATTTTATGCAAACATAATGACATATAATAGTTTACCTGAACTCACTTAACCTAAATTTGTATTTTAATGCTTCCAAATACGTAGTATGTACAGACACTGACTTTCTTTCACTTAGTCAAGTATTCATTCCCTCAGGAATTTTACATATCATATACTTTCTATATGTTATCATCACTTATCACTATGAATATATCATAGCTAAGTATCTAATTCTAAAGTAATTATAATCCAAAGCATTTGATGCATTTCTCGCTCAAGTATATATCCCTGGAAATATTTTAATGTATCAGGATAAATAGGTCATTTTGGTAGGCCTTTCAAATCAATTTAGAATATGTTTAACTTTTGTTCCTAGACTCCCTGTTCAAATGAACAGATTAATAATCTAGAAACTAATGTTCCTGTGTTCTATGCTCTGAGCAGAATATTTTCTTCTTTTTGTATTTATAAGAGAATTGGGCAAAATAAATACTTATGGAGAGAAATAATTATTTCATTACTATTTTAATGAAGGATACTTTCTACTTCTCTCTTACAGACATGATATTGAGCTCTATAAAATACTTTAGGAAATACACCGGTACCATTTTTTTTTTTCCTTGAGGTGTTCTTTCAGTTGTCAGTTACCTCCGCCAAGGTGGTCTAGGGATGATTTACAGTGAATCATAGCAGCGCTTTGCCTAAGTGTTTTAAACCATTCAGCATGAATACAGGGTAAATTGGGTTACGCTTTTTCATTTGTTAGTTCCCCTGCACAGTCGTTTCAACAACTTAGCTTTAGCATTTACCACCGGCGTCCAGCTGCAGTGGGAAATTCAATGGCCTCATTATTGTGCCTGAACTGAACTGTGTCAGGCTGGAGAAGAGCCTGAGCCAGAGGCAGATTGGGGCCTTCCGGTTCATCTGCACTTTGAGCTGGTTCAGCAGAGAGGCCTTGGGAGTCAGGAAGGATAGCATCAGCTCTTACCGGAGGAGGCTTGGGCGCTGCTGTAAATCCTAAACGAATAGCAATTTTTGCCCTTTGAGGCGCACAGAAAGCTTTTGAACTCCGGTTGGATTCCAGGATCACAGAGATCAGCTTGACTCCTGGAAGCAGGATGTGTTCATTCAGAGGCAGCGGCTCTGGCAGGCAAAGAGGATTGTCGGAGCCTATTTTCCTTTTAGCAGCAGGAGTAAGTACTGTAAAGAAACAGGGCTCAGGGAGGCTGCCGGTTGCATAAACAGTATGTAATCCACCGAATGTGCTGGGAATTAGAGAATAAGGGATCAACCACACAATTCTGCGGCTACTACGTTCTGGGGCGGGGCGGGGGGGGGCACCTCTACCCGGAACAGACTCGTACTGCTTGTAGAAAGGCCCCCCTTTTTAAAAAAATAAGAAATCCCATGCTTACTGAACTTCTCTCATCAATTTAATCTCCATACTTCACCCTCCTCAAAGTATTAAGACTCTGTCATAAAAATTTAAACGGATAAGCCTTTCTTTAAGAGTACTAAATCATGCCACTAGTTAAATTTATTAAACTATTTAGAAATCAAGAGAAAGTGGAGATTCTGGATTAATAGCTTGAATCAGTCCAGCCATACAAAGGAGCCAAGGGCAACGCTGGGCGTGGTAAGGATAATAGTGTTTTGGACACAAGAGAGAACAACGTAAACCAGAAAAAAAAAAAAAAAAATGGCTGCTATGTGAACTAGGAGCCGTTTTCCCAGTGATTTGTATGATAGCAGGGTCTGACACTTTTGAATAGAATTGAAAACGTTCGACTGGGATAAATAAAAGAGCCTGCCATCAATCATTGGATATTTATGCTAAGGAGTGTTTTCTTCTTTCTTTGTCATTTGTTTAATGGCCCACACAGCATGGCTCCTGAAGGCTGTGGCTCCAAGCCCTGGAGGCACAAGCCCAGAGTCCAGCACGTGCTCTCCCCATGCTAATTTGTCAGCGCTATTCAGAAGAAGGAAGCTGAATTCAGGAAGCAGCCAGAGAAAGGAGCAGGACTTGGCCAGACACCTCACTTGCAGCTGTGCTTCTGTTTCGGGGGAGCGCTCTCATTTGCCATCCTTCCAGCAGCATTTCAGGAGAGCAAGAGTTGGCAAAGACTTCCATGTGGCTTTCTTCCTGTGGAGGAAAAGAAATGGCAGGAACTCCATTAGTACATTTTTAAATTACCCTCTTATTTCCTATTGAAAGGCACAGATTTCAGACTATTTCGCGGGATAATAAAATAATGAGCAGTGATTAGTTTAACCTCCTGGGGGGGCAAATACTTCTTAGTATGGTGTCATTTGTCAGCACAATTGTGTCACTTAGGGAGAAAGGTGCTTTCACTTGTGGCTGTGGTTATGATTTTCCATTTCCATAGATTTCACAACACAGGGGATTGTACTGAGGAAACTCTGCTGCCACATAGTCTCAGAGGCCAAAGAAATAGATGTTAAAAGCTTTGAGTGTATTAGTGAATTTTGACAATTTAAAGTCTCCCTGTTTCCTCCAATACTTGAAAACATGAGTTCTGCACCATTGTTACTCCCTGAGTGATGAATTAGAAAGGGGGTCTGAATAGACAGCACGTTTGACATTGCCAACCTCAAGGAAATCTACCTAGATATGTAGATTCCAGGAGAAGCTCACTAGAGACTTGACTAACTCAAGAGTTCTCAAGGCCAAGAAAAGGAGAAGGATAACAGACAAGCCCTTCAGCTTTCCTTCCCTGGGTTCCAGAAAAGTACCTGTGTGAATTGTCATACCATGTGATTGAATCATGGAATACAAAATTATGATTGCTGTGGAAGGGAATCTAAGAAATAACATTCCAGGTAGAGCCCGTAAGTCTTCATTCTATGTTAGTTAATAAAAAATAACCTAATAATCCTATATTAGACATCTTTTTCTTACTGATCTGAATAAAAACCCCTGAAAGGAGGCGCTGTCTGGCCCTGAGCCAAAACTCTTGCAAGGAAGCACTGTCTACAGGGACTCACTGGCTGATTACAATGTCAGTACTATGGAAAGATTGGAATGTTGCAGGTATAGATGCTAATTATCATATTTTAGGTTGGTTCTAACCCTCAGGAACTGACATTTCCTTGCCTACTACTACTTCTCTGTGTTGGAACTAACACCCCCTAACTAAATAGAAACCCTTTCAAACTTACTAACTTCGAAAACCACTAGTGATCACCAACCAAAAACCCAAGAATATAACCAATTAGCATTTTGAGCTTATAGAATAAATAATCCCATTTTGTTAGCCTGCGTCTCTGATGTATCCACGAATAAATCTTAAATTTGCCTTGATTTATGACTTTCTGTGTTGTATACAACTAAAAATCTTCCTGAAACTTCATTATGTTGGCATGTAGAATTTACAGAAAACTCTATCTGTATCCCTGGACCATAGTGATGCAAAATGCCTCCAGAATAATGACTATTCCCTTTAAGATAAGAGCTGTGTTTTTTAGAGCAACACTAGGTACCTAATTTTAAAAGCAATTATTTAACTTTTGCTTAATCGACATTTACTGAGTATGTTGAGTATCAAATATTTGTTATGGGCTATGAGACATATTAAAATTATCTACCAAGATAGAACACACTTTTTAAAATAATGAGATATAATTTCTATGCAGTAAACATCAAGAAAACTGCTATTTACTTCTGCTAGTTTAATTTTAAAAGGTTGTAATGAAGAAATCAAGACTTAAGATAAACCTGGAATAGTGGTCAGAATTTCCGTAAATAGAATTCATGAACAAAAATCTTAGTCACTAAAACTGACATTTCTGTCTAGAAATGCTAACCAAATAATAGCAGAAATATTGTGACAATCATAAGATTGAGCTGTCTAATCAATATATTGAAGTGACATCAAGAAAAGAGTACAGAACACCTAGTAGCTCAAATTCACTTTGAGACAACAGCTCCAAAGGCCGACTGTGGTTATCGATCCAGAATAACCTTATTATGTAGCCTGGCTGTGTTCATTTCAAAAGGCGCATTCTTAGGTGTTTATGAACAACTTTAAAATAGGCTTTTATGGAGGACTTTACAGATAGTGCATAGGAAACACAGAACTACTGTTGTAGATAGCTAACAAATGGTAACTGATTTAGTACCACTATTGTTATGATGGTTAGTTAGTTTGGTGGTCAATTTGACTGGATTTAGAATCAGCATGGACATCAATTTCTAGGCACCTTTACGAGGAATTTACTCATAGACCAGTTAATTTATGTAAGACTACCTATTCTAAATGTGGGTGGTGTCAGTCTTTGGGCTGAGACCTCAGGTTGAAGAAAAGGAGTTGAGCATAAGTTCTCTATCTCTGCATCTGGACAATCTGTGCACTGTGATCAGTTGTCTCATGTTACTATATCTGTGCCAGTCCTGCCATTTAGTACTGTATGCTGAAACTGTGGTCAAAATAAATACTTTCCTTTCAGAAGTTGATCTTGCCAGGTATTTCATAAGAGCAATAAGACAAATAAATACTGCAACTATGCAATAACTATCATAAAAAAAAATCTACAATATATCTGGAGTCATACTTAGTTGTTGTGATGGTTAATTCTCATTGTTAACTTTACTGAAATGGAATCATCTGGGAGATAATATTTGAGGGTATCCCTAATGGTATTTCCAGGGAATTTAACTGCTTAGGGAATAATCATTCTGTATGAGAACAATAGCATCCCTAGGAATGGAGTGCTAGACTGAACATAAAGGGAGAAGGGGTAAAATGAGTAGAGGATCAGTACTTAGCTCCCTCTGCTTCCTCTGCAGACGCAATAGCCAAGTGATCAGCCAGCCCATGCTCCTGCTGTTGTGATAGACTACCCCTTCAGACAGGGAACAAAACCTGATCCCTTTCTTCCATAAGTTGCTTTTGCCAGGTTTTTTGGTCAAGGCAATACGTCAAATAACTAGCACAGTTTTTATGCAAAAGAATTGAATCAGAATTGGGAGTAAAGTTTCCAAAAGTGCTTTCTAACAAAGTGTTAATTTTACTCTCCCAGTAAGTAGAAAGGATATTAAAATATTCAATGAATAATTTATCATCACTAAGTGTTATATGAAGAAGCTGTAAATAATTTGTTGAGCAGCATCTGCCACATCATCTGGCAACCTAAGAGATGTACACTTGACAACTTCTTCAGTAAGCATCTCTAATAGAGGCTCCTGTACTCTTTGCCTCCGACTCTTCATTCTGAGTTGTGATGCAAACTATGCCCTAAAGAAAATTTTTCTCTTTCATCCTGAGTTCTGAAACAAGCTCTCCCATACCTCAAATCAATTTCTTTGCATTATGTTCTAGAATTAAACTAAATGTCATTCTATTTTTGCTCAAATAAGCCAGTATTTTAAGCAAGAGATAGTTTTATGCCTATACAATATTTTGATAAAAGGTTGTAATTAGTAACTGTAAGTAAAAAAACGTATTTATCTACCTAATTCATATTCCTCTTTACTAGTTCTTACATATTAAACATGCTGCCCCAACCCCCTCCAGTTAGATGATAAATTCACTAGGCTAGTGAATCATGCACTGATGGATTCAGTTTGGATAGACTGCTGGATGCAATGGAACAGAGGGAGGCAGGGCCTGATTGGAAGGAGCAGATGAGTTGGAGGATGTTCTTGGAAGCTGTGTTAGGCCGACTCCACTCTGTTGCTGCTTCACTCTGAGTCCTGTCAAACATACTGTCAACTGTTCTGCTGTGTAACTCCTAATATAATGGACTGATTGATAGATACGATGGGCTGAATGAAATTCTTTTTCCTATGAGTTATTTCTCTCAGACATTTGGTTACAAAGATGATAAAACAGAGTAATACGTAGTTTCTGTTGAGGGGACTGAAAGTGCATTTCAAATCTGATGTTCTTTGCAAACTCAAGACAGAGAGAGTATAGGAAATTTTACCAAGAAGAAAGTGGAAAAAAATTTTAGAATAATTATATTTGATTAACTATCAGATAATAAGGAGCCAATGCAATACTGTCAGTCACATTCAAAGAAATGGTAAGTAACCGAGGTACCTAAATTTGTGATATCATTAAACCAAATGTAATCCTATTTGTGTCCAAAAGGTAAGTCAAGGTTTTAAGAAATGTTAAGCTAAGATCCTAAAACAAGTCCTCTAGTAGTGCTTTTCTGTAACAGGGATGCATAGAAGTAGTTTGCTACAGGAGGATTCCTGCCTGAGGGAAAAAAGGCAGAGCTCTTTAATCTTCATAGAGTGGGGAGCACATAAACCCACAGTTGAACTAGACTGAAATATTGATAAGTTCAAAACATGGGAGATTCTGACCATTGTTATGATGGGGAGCATAGCAATGAAACTGATGGAAAGAGAACTGTGTTTGTGAACATAGGGGGACTTTTGAGCTAGAAACAGAACAGAAAGTGAAGGTGATTAGGGAAAGTCAGTGTCCCTCAGTGGGAAGGGCCATTAATATCAATATGAATCACAATAATTTTCTAATAATTTAATAGTAATTAGTTTTAATCTGTGAAGAAGTTATTTCCCATCAGATTCCAGAGTCTGTGATTTTCTTTTAAACTGATGTTATGTATGTGAGTACATTGTCACTGTCTCAGACACATCAGAAGAGGCTATCCAGTCCCATTACAAATGGTTGTGATCCACCTTGTGGTTGCTGGCAATTGAACTCAGGACCTCTGAAAGATCAGTCTGTGCTTTTAATCTCTGAGCTGTCTCTCCAGCCCCAAGTCTGTGATGTTTTAGTGTGCCCTTATACCAGTAATGATCCAGTTAGCTTTTAAGTCTATAACCGAAGTCTGCCTTTGTCAGTATTACTCTGAAAATTCCACCTTTTTGGACTGGGCCACTATTATTTTATTTGTTCTTATAGCCTGCAGATGATCATTGTAGATGAATTAGGTGACATTCATCCTCTTCACACAAGGTAATGTAATAAATACCCTCATAAACAAACAAACAAGCAAATATGTGTATTGATTAATACAATCATAAAACAACTGCAACAAGTATTATTTTTCAGGCAAGATTCTAGGCAAGCATGGACTTAATTCAGTTTATCATCACCACTTTTAAAAAGCCTTAACATTATCCTAATACTTCTGATTGTTGAAGTACTCGTTTGATATTCTTTTGCTATGATAAAATACTGACTGAAATCATTGTGAGAAGGAATAGGTTTATTTGACTTACATTCCTAGGCCACAATATATCATTGAGTGACATCAAGTAAGGAATCTCAGCAGGAACTCTGAGGAAAATCAAGGAAGGATTTTGCTTGCTGGCTTGCTCTCTGGGTAACTCACTGGCTCATTCTTAGCTAACCTTCTTATATAGCTCAGAAGTGTTTGCATAGGGGTGGTGCCACCCACAGTGGCACTTCCTATATAAACCAACAATCAAGAGAGTGACAGACATGTTCATAGACCAATCTAATTAAACACTCCCTCATATTTGCTTTCTTCTTCTTCTTTCTTCTTCTTCTTCTTCTTCTTCTTCTTCTTCTTCTTCTTCTTCTTCTTCTTCTTCTTCTTCTTCTTCTTCTTCTTCTTC
>NC_034591.1:32291722-32302994 GCF_900095145.1 Mus pahari | reverse complement strand
TCTTCTTCTTCTTCTTCTTCTTCTTCCTCTTCCTCTTCCTCTTCCTCTTCCTCTTCTTCTTCCTCTTCCTCTTCTTCTTCTTTTGGCTTTTTAAGACAGGGTTTCTCTGTGTAGCCCTGGCTGTCCTGTAACTCACTCTGTAGACCAGGCTGTCCTTTAACTCAAAAATCCACCTGCCTCTGCCTCCCAATTGCTGGGATTAAAGGCGTTATCCACCACTGCCCGGCTTGCTTCTCACTTCTAGATTGTATCACAGTTGCTTGCTTCTTACTTCTAGATTGTATCACAGTTGCAGTAACAACCAAACAGCACAGTAGGCAAATATTAATATTCCCATTTTTTCTGTAAAGACAGAGAAAGAATATTTTATTTGATGAGTATGTAGTACTCTTTACAATTTCCATTTCAATCTTAGACATTTTATGTTTATGCTATATATCTATATCATATTTCTTGACTGTGAAATAGTCAAATGAGATTAACAAACTTTTGCAAAATAAGAGATTTTTCCAGAAAATAGCTTATATGCATATAGATATATCCCTGGATTTAAGCAATATTCATTTTATTGGCTTTAGTTGTTTTATGTTGTATGTACTTTTTCATAAAATATTTTCATATGTATGCTTTTAATTTCAAAGGTTACATGAAGTTGGTAGTAGTAAAGTTGAACTACAGAGTGTTTTTCAGACAAAATATGTCATCTGAGAGCTAAGGATATTACTTTGTTAATTTCTACAGAAAAGATGTTAGATTCCTTTTAGGTAACCTTATTTACCTCCTTTTTAGTTCAAGGTGCATTGATTGTGTTCCATTACAAAAGGGATGGTGAGATAGTCCAGAGTTAAAGCTTACTCAAGAAGCAGTTGAGCAAACTAGCCATGCAGGCCAACAAATCATTGTGGCCCTTTTTAAATTTTTCCTTTGTGTAAAGCAATGGGCAGAAGTCATTGACTTTTAGCTCTGTTCCTTTCTGACATAGCAAAGACACACTTTTCAACTAGCGCTAATGCAAAGATGTTCCAAAGCAAGAATCCCAAAATGGGCAGTGGCTTTTCAGTCGCAAATGTGAGGCTTAGGCTTCATCTGTCTCTTAATCACATAAGAACCCATGCTTATCTGTGCACATCGCAAGAAGACTCTTTAGTAAGGGTACATCTTGCTAAAGCCTTGCCTGCTTGCTGATGACAGCTCCATCCTGGTTAGTTTTGTGAAGTTTTCCTCTGTTTCGTGATATGTTCAGTAGGTATGTGTGCCTAGATTTTTTGTAAGTATGACTTTCATTGTCGAGAGGCAGATCTCCATGCTCTCTGTTTTAGAAATCTCTAGGAAGAAACACAATAGCAGTTTTACCTCCGGATGTGGTACTGGTTAAGACTTCATTCAGGTGGACAAATTACGTTGATCCCAAAGGTGATATACATTCAAACTGTCTGAGTATCTGAGAGAGACTCTGGGTAACATTCAGTTTGCAATTAACTGCCATGAGGTTTATAATAATACGTTCCAGTTACCTAAAACAACAACAACAACAACAACAACAACAAAACAGCAACAACAACAAAAATTATCACAACAAAACACAGAACCATTCCTCTGTTAACCCAGTGTTACCCTGTCTTTCATCATCAATAGCCATAAATACAGCATCCATTGACACTGCTGTATAATTATTCTTTGCTTTTGTTTTATAAACCTCTAAGATGACAACCCAACCTTGATATTATGGTGATCCTTAGTCATATTTTATATGCTCTTTCCAGTCTCCAATTATTAAGCATTTTCACCTCATTTATAATTGATATTCATGTTTAACTCACTGATTCGAAAATACCTCTCCTATTTTACTTTATTAGCTTTTAAGCAAATGTTCACCAAATTTCCTCCGCATTTTGTTAAAAATAAATGCTATATATATCCACTGATAAAATCTGCAGTGTTAAGTGCCCAATGAAGTACTCCATGACTAAAATGACAATTGATGTGTTTGCATTTTGCTGACATGTGAAGACTTACCAGCAAAGGTATGAATCACTGGGTTTTCATTTCTTTAATTCCGTATTAATTGGTACTTGAGGCAATAAGCCATAGCATATAACTCTGGCCTCAGATAAGCTTTAATGAGAACCCGGCCTTTGCTTCGATACTTCTGTGAGAGTGAGAGAGTTCAAGATAACCCTTTGAAGCTCAAATTTATGAGATAAATGTTCTTAGCATTTCCTTATCTTGCTCTGAGCTGATTATTGAGGATATTTTGGGATTTATAATTGAGATTTGGAAGAAAATTATATTCTATTATGTCCAGTTCAGGGGAATTTTAATAGCATGGGATAATGTCTTACGTTCATTATCTCACACCTGGAAAGTAATCAAGGTTCAAAACTCAGCAAAGGCTTGGCACTTTCCTCAAAGTATGATCTGAAAGCCCTTACAGGCCACAGGGATGGATTTTTACTGTGGTATAATAAAATTTTTAGAAGGAATCTATTCTTAATCATTTCTTTGATTTGGGCAGGATACAGATAATTCAAGAAGTCCCTGCCCTTCTGATTCTCCTATCTCACCCTCCAGAGTTCTAGCTGGGATTACAAGCTGTATTTATATTGCTGGGTATTGAACCCTGGGTGTCATGCACATTAGGCAAGCACTCAACCAACTGAGCTACCTTCAAGGAAGAGGTCACTGCTATTCTTTTTCATACTTCAAACTAACACTTTTGATTAATGCATATTAATGTTAAGATTTCATGACTTGTGTTTAAACTCCCTCAAGATTAAAATTTGGCTCATGCACTTATCTTATGGCCTTAAAATAGAAAGAAATGTATACTAAGTGAAAAAAAAAAAAGTGGTAGGTACATAAGAAGAGAATGCCAGGAGAATTAAAGGTGTCTGCAGTTTTTGAGATGAGACCAAATGTTAGGTTATGAGTTGAAGATAGGGTGGGAAAGAGTTTGTCAATGGAAATACAACAAAGTTAGTAAGCAATATGCTCAGTGAATTTCAGAATCTCTGGTTTTAGAATCACTGATCAAGTAAAACTTCAGAATCAGAAATGGGCCTTACACTGGAGCTTTATGAAATTACCAATGGTATACTTACTCCTCTGCTCACTACACGCACACACATGCTTGCATGTGCCTGCACGCTTGTTCTTGTGTGTGTGTGTGTGTGTGTGTGCGCGCGCACGTGCACACACACATGCATATGTACACTTGTGCATATGCATGCACACACAAAAAAAACATACACAGCAAAATATACACAGATAAATAGAGTTGTAATTTGATAGAACTCTATGAATGTTCTCCTTAAAATGAAGCTTGTCAATCACTCAGCCTTATTCTATACAATAAATAAATATCTTAACTATTCAAGGCTATTTTGATTGCAGTGATGGAGTACTCTCCATTATAGCAACTTATTTGGGAAATAATTCTAGAAAACTAATCTTCTTTTATTAACAAAAATATGAATGAATAAATATGAAAGCAGTAGGAATATGAAGAAATTATCATTACAGCAAAGAGTACCAGTTATGTCAGTACTTTAATTTTTATATGTTAGCTTTAAACTAAAAATGGTTATAGTTGTTGATTTAGACATTACACTCAAGAATAATGCAGGCATACTGACTCAACTACAAGAAGCTTCCCATGGACATATGAATGCATGGTTTCATTTGCTGCTTCAGCTTGCAACATAAAAAAGAAAATATACTAGCAGTCCAAGAAATGGAATTTTAGAAAATGAAAAATAAACTCTATAAACAAATTTGAAAACTTTGTATATCATTGCATTTATTCAAATATGAAGAGGTAAATTTCACAAATCAAGGGGGGATATACTATTCAGTGATATATATGGAGTCCACATTATGTTCCAGAAAATGTTCTGAGAATTTTAAATGTATTAAATTTAACTGTTATCTATGTCCATATGATAAGTGTTATTATTTACGTTTTATAAAAAAGGAAAAATCTGTATGTCAGGAGAGTCAGCACATTTGCTTGAAGTTATGTTGCTAATAATTAGTAACATTTGCCTTGAGTTCCTGTCCTTTGAGCATATGGACCATCATTTAAATTGCTTCTAATCTTCCCTTTAGAAACAATTACTTCAGCCTTGGGAGAAGGTTCAGTACACCAAGCACTTGCCATCGAAGCATGAGGATCTACTTGAGTAAGCTTTTAGAGGTAAAAGCTTAAAAGCTTAGCTTGGCACTGTATATCTGCTTCTTTATTTCTCCTAAGGCAAGGTGAGAAGCAGAGAGGAGACTTTTCGGGAGCTCATAGACAAGCTAGCCTAGTTCAAACAACAGCGAACAGCAAAGAAACCTTGTCTGGAAGAAGATTTAGTGCGAGACATGAAACAACTGAATCCTATGATGGTCTTCTGATATCCATACATGTGCCTTGGCAAGAGCACATCCATTCAAAAATATTAGATTGCACACACATGCACACATACTCCACTTCTCACAAGAAAATAAAATGTATTTATGTATTGGTTAATTGTTAATTGTTGAATGAACAGATTCAAATTGGTAGGGGTTTTGTTATTATTATGATGGTTAATATAACAAATGAATATAAAACCGTAGTTAAGTGTCTAACATACATGAAAGCAAAAATACACCCAACATATTATACCTCATAATACATAAAATGTTTTTATTATCACATGACTTTACATTCTTCATATATATATATATATATATATATATAAAATCTGTACAGAAAGATTATTTTTTATCTCAAAAATACTTTGAGATTGCAAGTGAAAATTTAAGTGACTAGATAAAAGTCATATTTTTTGTAATTAATGTCTTCTAATGATGTATTGAGTATTATTCTCTGCCTAATTATATTTGAAAAGATGCAATAAAACTAAGATTTTTTTTTAACTTCTCAGATCATATCAGCTCTTAGAACATGCTATTTTTATAGTATAGTGAAATAAGTTTAAGGCCAGGCAGTTGAAATCACTCCTTTTTTTGTGTGTTCACAGCATTCTTGTGAAAGTCTAGACAATATTTCTCACTCAAAATCACTGAACCCCTCTCTCAGTAAAGCTCCTAACTCTGACTCTGGCCTGTGGTATATATTCCCCAGTGAGACAATTTGGAAAGAGTTCCTCCCTACCTTAGCCTACTATTGTGCTAATGTGATTTATGCTACATTGATGCTATGATAGCACATATGTGCAATGTGATTTCAGTACTGAAGCTGAGAGCTGGCAAACTTTAGCTTGTATTAAATGGAGCAGTATATTTGTGAGCTAAAACTCCCCTTAATTCTCTATGTTTCCTTTGTGTATATTATATGTAATTTAAAACAATACATACTATTTCCTGTAGTGGATATCCAAAGAAAATCATGGGCGGAGGGAGAAAACGGGAAGAATATGATATGTCAATCAGGAAAGCATGCTGAAATCCAGCTTACAGAGCAAAATTTAAATGACTAAAAATATCTAGTCAACAGTAACATTTCGAGGACCAGCTGTGCACTGTGGCAGGATTTGTCTTCATCTGCAGGAGAGCTTCTATAGCTTGTCAGCCCTGGTGGATAAAGGATACACCCAGGAGTCAGGAAGGGTGTTGCCAGTGCCCATTTTGGCACCGGGGGGAGGAATGATATGAAGAATATGTGTGCATTTCAATAGAAAGTTGATATCTGTCAGCCCACCACTCATGAAGAAATTATAAATGAAACATTGATGTTTCTCTGGAAAAGCTGAATACCTCCATTTATTATAGATATCCATTTTGGAGCCGGTTTCTCATACCATATAAGTTATATAATTCCTTTGTGTGGCTCAGTGTTTTCATTAATGAAGGTATCTATGTTTTATAGCTGTAGATACATTAATTGTCATAAATCATGTAAGGAATTTTTGATATTACTCTTAATACATTTAACTGTAGTAGTATCATATATAAATTATGATAAATGGCCCCACCTGGATATTTCATTAGCTAGTGGAAATTACCATACTGTCTTTTGTTAGATTACTGTCTAGTTGATATAAAGTAAAGCAATTCCCTTAAATTAAAGATTTGGGCAGAATATAAAACAGAGTTACAACATATCAAATTTAATTTTAGGATTATCTACAATATATGGTTTCTCTGAGAAAAGCATAGAAGTTCTCTTATTTCATTGGAATTCACATCAATAAAACTAGACTATTACCTAATTTTTCAATCAAATACAAGAGTTAGGAAATTCTGCATTCTCAAAGAATTCCAGCCACCATTGCTCATTTTGTGGAAGCACAGCACTAGGAGATACTGGCAAAATTCACAGTCTAGGGGATCAGACTCTCCAACAACATTAAACCTAATCATAGGACCATGGGAAGCCCTCCTTATGTGCATCTTAGGTCTGTATGACAAAGTCTTATTTCCTGCAAGTCTTTTTACACTATGTGCTATGTGAATGTTTTCCAGGGAAGTAGAAAGACTGAAAAGATTGAACACTTTCTGATACAATTTCAGGACACTATCACCCATATACTCAAATCAAGTAATAGCATTAAAAGAATGAAAAAATTATATGTATATGTCTTGGTCATAAAATCAAAAGTTTGCAGCAGACAATAGGAAAGTGAATCCAACAAGGCAAATAATATAAACTATGGGAGGCTGTCATTCATGTCAAGTATGCAGGATGGTTCAAGATTTTAGAACCAATTAGAGCAGAATATTTCATCTAGTTAAAGAAAAATAATCACATGGTCAACCAGTCACAGTAGAAACTTGTCAGACAAACCTAATCAATACCTATTACAAAGAAGATACATAGAAAATTAGAAACAGAAGCAACTTCTTCAATTTAATGAAGACCATGTATAAAAATCACAAAGCTAATATCATTTCTAATGATATTTCATGAAAATATTCAGGAAAAGATACCGACCAGAAGAAAAGAAGTTTGTTCTCAAATAACAAGGTTCATATTATAAGCTTAATATACTGAAAGCATTCTTTGGATATAGGAGTAATAAAAATTTGTAACTTTAAGCTATGAATATTACTATTTATAATCGTAAATAAAATATCAACATATAGATATAATAAGAAGTATATACTATTTAAATGGAAAAAACTATAAAATCACAGTCAACGAAATAGATAAGTAGATATGAATACTTATTATTATGGATATGAATACTTATTATTGTCAAGATACCAATTATCATTAAGTTGGCCCATAGATTCAGTATGAACTCACCATAGTCTCAGCAAGTAATCTGATGAGGATTGCCAAACAGAATCTAAAATATACTAGATGGGTCAAAATATCAAGAATTATGTTAATTCTGAATTTTATAAAGGTCACAAACTGAACCCAACTGAATTCCATGATTTATTGTAATATTACTGACATATGTAGGAGAAGACATATATAAAATGGCTTATTAACATTTTTATTTTCTATGTATGGGTGTTTACTTACATGTACGATTGGTTCTGTGCCACTTCTGTGTCTGGTGTCCTAGAAGTCCAGCAAAGGCCCTCAGATCCCCTGGATCTGGAGCTATGGATCTGTGTGACCTGCTATGTGGGTGCTTGGCATCAAATGCAGGTCCTCTGGAAGAGGAGCCACTGCTCTTCACTGATGAGTCATTGTCCCAGACAGACAGACAGACAGACAGTATTTAAAAATAATTATTTTAAAAATATACACCACTTTCTCTCTCTTACAATGTTTTTAGAGTTTCAGACATGTCCTCCTCACATTCATCTTCTAACTCCTCCCACATACCCCCTCCCCAAACAACCAAAAGCTGTTTTACTCTAAACATTCCTGTATTTATGGTATTACTATTTGAACAGAGATATTTCTTTATACTGCTCTGGTTTTCCCACTTTTTTTGTCAATAACATGCTATTTCAATTTAATACTAGAAATCTATTTCAATAGCCACCCCACAACATATTTACAACACATCCATTCATGGTCACCATGAAACTCCTTACTCCTTTCACTCACTGTATCAAGGACATGAAATGGTGACGGAAAGGCATGATCACTCAAATTTATAAGTTTCATATATAATTCATATATATGTATACATATATGAATTACATATATTTCATTTATATATTTCATTTATAACTTCATAACTCACAGTTATGAAGTCTGTAAAGAATCCATATTATTGTAGAGTGACATGCATGTATTGAAGAAGGATCTACACATGTTAATCATGAAAGTCTTTATGATAAATAGCACAATTCAGACAGTGCCAAGGGGATTTGGAGAGGCTGCAGTGGAAAGTAATGTGGGCTCTTGAAGTCATTGAGTCAAGTTTTGTATGGCTGAAACAAGCAGAAAGGGCACATAGTTCAGAAAAGCGATAGCAGAATGGTGGGAGACCACTGAAGAAATATGTGGGTCAAACCAAGAATTTCACTATTTTCTAAAAGTGATGGTGCCAACATACAGATGATCTGCAGTTCCCTTCTCAAGCAAAAGCCCTGACAGAATGTGGCTGTGACTGTAGAAAGCTGCCGACATATGATCATGTCACTTTGAATTCACTGATTCTAGCATGAGAAGTACCTCAGCACAGGCTTTGATACGTCTTTAAAATTAAGTCAGAGCATCTTTCCATCTGAATTTTATTTGTAAACATGTTCTCTCAATCAACATTCTAGACATATGACCTGTCAAGGGATTTTTGTGTGTGATTTATGATAACAATATACATTCAAGAGGTGAAGCCAGGTGAACTGGTGATTAATTTTTCCAACACGCTTGAATGAGGAGAAGATATGAAACAGAGCGCAACCTTCTTTGTGGAGTGGGCAGAATTGCTCTAGGCTTTACAGAGAGAAGAACAATGCACAATACCTGTTTGGCGTTCCAATTTGGGATCCATTGATCAGAGGGACTTTGTATTACCCAGCAAACACTGGAGCAATGAGACAGACTGCTCAGGGAGATGAGATGTGTAGCTGAAGAAGAAAACCAACTAAAGGCTTTAAATTTTAAGATTTAAAGATTTTACATTTTTTTTTCAAAGTGGATACTAAGTTGTATAAGTGCCAAGTGTTTGAACTTGGGAACTCAAGTACTTAAAATAAAGGAAAGAAAATCTGCTAAAGGAGGATTAAAGTCTCTGGTGACAAATGAAAACTGAGAACATTTCATCATAAAAATGTAAGAAAAGAATACTGCAAACAATAGGGGCTTGGTCTTGCAATGAACATTATAATCATGTTGTCAGGAATTCATCTAGAGTTTAATTATCTTTATAAATACTGCGAAGCAATGATAACTTCTACTTGATCCAACATGAGGACATTGCATGGAAGCCTGACAAAAGTCATTATGTTCAATACGCTCTTCCTCATGGATGCCTTCTGACTATCACTGTATAATTATTTAAATTACTCAGTTTAGTTGTCTAGTTTATTAATTGTCTTCTTCTCTAACAGACAAAATATCAAATGAAGTGGTCATATTGTGTGTACTGATCATTTGACATTTTACTTAATGGTCATTAATATAGACTTTATATTTGTTAGAGCACTAAAAGTCCTTTACTAATGATCATATATCTTGTTATTTGCTTGTTCTCTGAAGCTAGCTATGTCAACAAGCCCATGTAATAGCTAAAACAGAAAAAGTCCCAGAGAATATGAGAAAAAAATTAAAGTGTGTGTATGTGTGTGTGTGTATGTGTGTGTGTGTGTGTGTGTGTGTGTGTGTGTGGTGTGTGTGTGTGTGTGTGTGTGTACATATTTATGTATGTAGAGGCCTGATGTCAAGAATGAGTATATTCCCCAATCTCTCTCCATTGGAAAAGTGGTCTCTCACAGAATCTGAAATTCACTGATTGAGCTAAAGCAGCTAGCCAGCAAGCTGCAGGAATCCTGCATCTGCTTTCCCAATTCTGGGATTATATGTGTATACTGCTGCACTCAGCTTTTTTTAGGTGGGTGCCAAGGATCAGTAGAGTAGAAGAAATATACAAATCACTCCTAGTAACATAAACACACCTTGTTGCTATTACCTATCTCTTTACTTTTGATTAAACTTATGCTCTACAAAGAAAGCATGGCTGCTTAAAGAATTAAAATTCTGTGCTTAAAGAATTTATTGATTATTTTTCTTCAAAAGTAATCAACAGACTCTCTCTTACTTCCTTTGTGAGATGAACTGATTGACAAGTCAGGGTATCACATTTTGTAAGCTTGAGTAGACTAAGTAAGATGTACTTAACTTCCTCCAGAAATTGAATGAGAGGTTAAAACCTCTTAAAAGAACCAATTTTGCTCAAGCATCTACCATTAGAAGGTAGATAATGGAGCAAGGCTTACATGAAGATATACAGTATAGTTTCTTATATGCCTCTGTAGGTTGAACTACATGGATCAATGTCTTGAAATTCATAACTACAACAGAAGGAAAAGAAAATCTCAACATAATCCAAGAAAGTTGTTCAAATTCCTACATCTTGTTTGTCTGATAATGAATAGTATAGCAGTTCAAATATGCGTTATACAGAAAGCTTTTAAATCCTAAGTGGTCATATGCACTTTAGAGGATCTATTAAATATACCTCATTTTATTTGCAGTGTGTGCTCTCGAGATGGAATGTGGAGAAACAAAGCTTGGTGTAGTTCTTAATCCTGTTCTGAAAGATACTAAACTTGTTTTGATCTAATTTCTCTAGGTTTTCTGAGTCAGGTTTCGTCTTTGACCTTGAGTGTCCATCTTGTGCTCACTATGGTTGCACAGAATGATGCAGTGAGAGTTCTTCAAGCTCACAAAATTCCCCCTTCTTTGATACATACCTTTAATACCTGAACAAGATTTTCCTCTTTACTTTTCTACCATCTCCTCCCATATCTGCCTCCTTTCTTGGCTCTCCCTCTATTCTCCATCCCAGATCCCTCTCTTCCTCTACTTCCCAGAGATGATTCTCTTCATCCTGCTGAGTAGGACTGAAGCATCCACATTTTGGTATGATCGTCTTGGGTTTCATATGGTCTATGAGTTGTACAGTAAGTATTTCAAGCTTTTTTTTTTTTTTTTTTTTTTTTCTAATATCCACTTATCGGTGAGTACATACCATTGTGATTATGTCACCTCAATCAGGATGATATTTTCTTTTTTTTTTTTTTTTTTTTTTTTTTTTTTTTTTTTTTTTTTTTTTTTTTTGTTAGGAATTCTCGTTATTCTCAGTTTGTATAGAGGAAGTATAAGAGGACCTATTTAATATCCTGAGAAATTTTAAAGTCACCATAGAATTAA
>NC_034591.1:32268366-32291686 GCF_900095145.1 Mus pahari | reverse complement strand
TTTTTCGAGACAGGGTTTCTCTGTGTAGCCCTGGCTTTCCTGGAACTCACTCTGTAGACCAGGCTGGCCTCGAACTCAGAAATCCTCCTGCCTCTGCCTCGATATTTTCAAGTTCAATCCATTTGCCTTCGAATTTTATGAAATCATTGTTTTTAATAGCTGAATAGTAGTTCATTATGTAAATTTACCACATTTTCTGTATCCATTCCTCTGTTGTGGGACATCTGGGTTCTGTCCAGCTTCTGGCTATTATACGTAAGACTGCTGTGAACATAGTGGTGCATATATCCTTATTACATGTTGGAGCATCTTTTGGGTATATGCCAAGGAGTGGTATATCTGGGTCCTCAGGTAGAACTATTTCCAAATTTCTGAGGAGCCACCAGACTGATTTCCAAAGTGGTTGTACAAGCTTGTAATTCCACCAGCAATGAAGGAGTATTTATCTTTCTCCACATCCTTGCCAGCATCTGCTTTCACCTGAATTTTTGATCTTAGCCATTCTGACTGGTATGAGGTGGAATCACAGGGTTGTTTTGATTTGCATTTCCCTGATGACTAAGGATATTGAACATTTTTTTTAAGTGCTTCTCAGCCATTCAAGATCCCTCAGTTGAGAATTCTCTGATTTGCTCTGTACCCCATTTTTAAATTAACTTATTTGATTCTCTGGAGTCTAACTTCTTGATTTCTTTGTATATTTTGGATATTGGCCCTCTTTCGGACATAGGGTTGGTAAAGAACTTTTCACAATCTGTGAATTGCTGCTTTGTCCTATTGATAGTGTCCTTGCTTCACAGAAGCTTTTCAATTTTATGAGGTCCCATTTGTTGATTCTTGATCTTAAAGCATAAGCCATTGGTGTTCTGTTCAGGAGATTTTCCCCCTGTACCAATGTGTTTGAGGTTCTTTCCCATTTCCCCTTCTATTAGATTCATCTGGTTTTACATGGAGGTCCTTGATCCACTTGGAATTGAGCTTTGTACAAGGAGATTAGAAAAGGCCGATTTACATTCTTCTACATGCTGACTACCAGTTAAACCAGCACCATTTTGAAAATGCTGTAGAGACCACATCCAATGGATAGGCATGGCCCCTAGTTGAGGGATGGGACCACCCCCATCTAGAAGTCCTCCTGTCAAAAGGAAATGCAGGGACAAAGAGTGGAGCAGCCAGTATAGCTGTCCCCTGAGAGTCTCTTCCAGAGCTGGACCAATACATATTAAGATGTACACAGCAGAACATTGAACTGTGAGTGGGGACCCTAATGGGAATGTTAGGGCAAGGATTATAGTAGCTGAAGGGGTTTTCAATGTCATAGGAAGAACAACAGTATAAACCAACAAGAACCCCCAAAGCTACCAAGAACTAAACCACCAACAAAGAGTACTCAGCGGGTACCCATGGCTCCAGGTGGATATGTAACAATGGATTGCCTTTTCTGGCATCACTGTGAGGGGACCTCCTTGATCCTGTGGGGGATTGATGACCCAGGATAGGGGGATATTAGGCCACTGAAGCAGGAGTGGGTGGGCAGGTGGGGGAGCACCCTCACAGAGGCAGGTGGGAGGAGGTAATAGGGGACTTGTGGAGGGGAAACTGGGAAGGGGGATAACATTTGAAATGTAAATAAGAAAAAAACCAAATAAAAAAAAATAAAAAAAAAAAAAAGATTTTCCTCTTTACTTAGAGAAGAGCTAGAGAAGGTACCCAAGGAGCTGAAGGGGTCGTAACCCTATAGGTGGAACAATATGAACTAACCAGTACCCCCCAGAGCTCATGTCTCTAGCTGCATATGTAGCAGAAGATGGCCTAGTCGGCCATCATTGGGAAGAGAGGCCCCTTGGTCTTGCAAACTTTATATGCCCCAGTATAGGGAAATACCAGGGCCAGGAAGTGGGAGTGGGTGGGTAGGGGAACAGGGCAGGGGGAGGGTATGGGGAACGTTTGGAATAGCATCTGAAATGTAAATGAAGAAAATATCTAATAAAAATTGAAAAGAAATAAAAAAGAAGTGTATATACATTATGTGTGTGAGTGTGTGTGTGTGTGCACATGTGGGTGGTAAATGTGGTATACACATAGGAATATGCATATGGAAACAACAGATTAATGTTGAGTATGTTATCATTACTGATTATCTCCTTTAATTTTTAAGACAAACTTTCTCATTGAATCTGGAATTCAATGATTATTTAACAAGCCGTCCATCGAGTCACTGGACGGTTCCTGCCTTTGCAGGTTCTAGGATGTAGGTGCATGTCAACACACCCTGATGTTCATTTGGATGCTGAGGATCTGAGCTTAGGACCTCATGGGTTTGCTGCAGTTTATCAACTGAGCTGTCTCCCTAGGTTTTCTTCTTTTATAATTTATTTTTATTCTTGGGTGTTTGCTTTAACGTCATTTTGTGTGAGATTCACACTTGATTGCTGTATCTACATTAATCTTGCCTACCTGTTACCTTCAAATATCTTCCTTGTCCCAGAATTCCCTCCAAAATTCATGATGTATTTTATTATATAGTATTGTTACATACATGTGCATATGTTTATATGTGTGTGTGAGCATATATGTTCACATGTATTTACAAACTCCTAAGTCCATGTAATTTTATTATTTTGTACATGTATCTGGGGCTGACCATATGGGACCATATAACTTATTCAGGAGCTTGTCTCTGTTACATGTTTGTTGTTAACTACTTATTATCTCCAAACCTTAGCATGACCTGTCAAAGCCTCTCTACTCCTAGCTTGTCATCAAACCCTTCAAAAGATGAATACAGCTGACTGTTTTGAATTACTAGGGTTCGAACCCAGTCCCTCGATGGTGCTAGACAAGTGTTCTACCTTTCTGTTATAGCCCAACTTTCTTAATTTTACTTTTCCATTTTGACACAGGGTCTCACTATCTTGTCCAGAGAGGCCTTAAAGTAACTTTGTAGCTACAGTGGTCTTTAAACTTGCTATCTTTGTATGGTCCCTCCTGTTCCACAGGTTCTAGCTGGAGAAATCATTTTAACAGATCGTTTTCAGATAGGAAGGCATGAATGAGTGAACTATCCACCCTAGCTTAACTGTAAATAAAATATTTACTGAGAGATGGATGTGCCAACTCTGCCATAAAATTAAGAATCTCTTCATTTTTTAATCATTTTTCTATCACTTTCAAACATGCTTAATTTTAATCACTTAAATTACTCTAACAGGGAATTATTTTCCACAATAAATAATTATTTTGTAGTAAAATAATTATCAATGTCTTCATATGTGCTTGTATAAGTATCTATGTGTTATGTGCTTTGGGTGTATATGTGTTTTATGAATATGTGCATGTGTGCATATTGTTGTGTACATGTATGTTTAGTATGAGGAGGCCAGGAGTTGATACCAAGTGTTTTCTTCAGTTCTTTTTCACATTGGCTTTTTTCTTATTTTCTTTTTCTTTTTTCTTTCTTTTTTTCTTTTTTTTTCTTTTTTTTTTTTTTTTTGCTAGAAAGAGAAGCCCATTAACCCCTGAGATCACTGATTTGGGTCAGCTTGTGTCTAGCCTATCCACACCTCCTCCAACTCCAATGCAATTTAAGACACAGGCTGCCTCGAACAACTGTGAACATTAGTGCTGGCACCCGAAACACAGGTTTTCAAGGTTTTCATGTTTCCGCAGAAAAGCATCTACTATCTGAGCCATCTTCTCAGCCTCAAATTCTCACTTAAACATTGGATTTTCATGTTAGATTTGCTGAATAGGATAACTTTTGTTAATGAAATGATACAGCTTCAAAGAATTTTAAAAAATGGTCTTGGTAAGATTGCATGAGGGGATCGATTTTTCTTATATTACTTTCTTGGTCCAGTGGTGGTCATGACTAAGTTCCTGAAAAAGAAATAGCTTGCCAAATGGGAGGATATATAAAGAATGAAAGAGGATGTACAGTAGAGCTCCATTTTTTCATAACAACTATCTATGGTTTTAGTTTCTTTAAACAATGTCAGATCCTGTCCCCCAAACTGTGCTGCCTTGTCTCTCCCAATGGGAGTGACAAGGTGACTAGGTGTTCTTGGCTTGTGGGAGGGGCAGAGGGTGATATCCAAAGGGGGCTCACCCTTCTCATCTGGGAAGGGTAGGCAAGACAGGGGAGAAGGATATGCATGAGGAGATGGATACTGGGAGTAGAGGGAGCTGATATTGTGATATACAGTGAGTAAATAAATTTAAAAAAATGCCAGTCTTCTGTCTTTGCAAAATATTTCTCTTTACATTCTTTAAGAAAACATTTTCTAAAAGGTTTATAAGTATCATATTTTGCAGCTCTTCCACTCTGTCCACAGGCAGAATGTAGAAAGTGCCATATAATCGACATATGGGGCCAGACCTTTGCCCTGTTGATGGTTCTGTGTTTTGCTCTCTTCCCTATTTGTCTGAAGTATTCTCTATCTCCTGTATTCTATTTAGAGCTTTTAAGCTGGTCTGGCTTTTATTAAATGAAATCGTTTTTCTACTTAATTCAACTATTTAAAAATCAGTAACAAGAAGCCCCTGAAGCTGACGGCTTGGTTTTGTTGCTCTCTCCTCTAATGGCTGCCCCCACAAAGATTTAAGTTGATTCCCCACAGAGCTCTTAGAAAAATAGATCAGACGTCCATGGAATCACTTCCTAAAGTAGATCCAAGGGAAGAAGTTTGGTCTCAGGCAGGAGAAGCGAAATTCAGCTTAAAACCTCCACAGTTAGCAAGCAGAAATATAGAAACACCTAAGTGTGGCAGACACAGTTTGGGACTTCAGATTTATTCCTATTTTCTTTGTCCTAATACTTTTCTGCTTGCTATTTCAGTGGCAGTAACAGTTATAATGGTCACATATTTTATTTGATTGTGCATAATAGTAACATTTGTATTATCCTAAGGTAAGCCTATTTGAACTGACAAGTAGGTGTCTGTCAGCTATGGGACGCAAAGCCATGCTTTCTTTACACCTGGCTCCCAAATATCTCTGACTATACCTGGTTTACAATGCACATCTAACTACTGTATGAATTTTCTTTTGCTGTATTTGTGTATCAGCCTTTGAATACATGAGAAATATGATCACGATTAAAGAATATGTTGTAAATCCAGATCACATAACGATGAAAGGAATAAAACAAAAAGGAATTACTTTCTCACATCTAAGGTTTACTAGTTATGTCATATTGGTCCAGCTATTTAATTGTTTGAAAACCCCATTGAATCCTATGTCAAGGGAGGCAATAACAATGGTATTTTAGAGTATTAGGAAATAAGTAAATAACATATGGAGGGCAGATTATTGGTTCTGAATATAAGTTTTGCTGTTTTCTGTATACCTCTAATACGGCTCTTACATTCTTAAAATAGAATTATTTACCTTACAGTAAACAATTTTTAAGGGTGCCTGGTTCTATGAGAACTAAAAGAAATGAGAAAGAAACAGGTGTGGCAGTTGCCACTGTAGTAGTCTATACAGTTCAGGTTTTTCTGAAGAAATTATTAATGTGTGGCTCATTGATTCAGTGTGCCCTGGGCGACTGAAAACTTACACAGGTGATAGAACTTCCTTAGCTTCAGGTATAATTGAAAGCACCAAGCTGTTTAATGGCAAAGCTGATAACTACACTGCAGGGGATCAGTTCTCAAAAGGAAAGCAACTTAAAAATCCCCTGTGTGGCTGAATTAATGCTAACCCAGCATTGATTTAGAAGTGCAAACAAATGGCGTTTCTCTGGGTTTCAGTTAGAAGATGATATTGGTAAGACTGCGAGATGAATGAGGAAAAAAGAAGAACAAACTGAAATATTTTTTGGTTGTTGTTGTTTTGTTTTTTTAATGTAGTTGTGAGGCTCCCTTTTCATTGTCAACCTGTCTGATTTTGAATCATCATGGAGATACACTAATGGCCATGTCTATCAGGGTGTTTAGAGAAAGATTATCTTGAGGAGGGAAGGGTTACTGTAAGTAGCTTTGGGTTAAAGACCCCAAGCTAAAAACAAGAAATCCAGTAGAGTGCAAGCATTCAACTGTTTCTTGGCTGCACATTTGATATAATCAGTGCCTTCATAATCATGCTTACTGGCTTTCCCAAATTACGGGATTGTGTCTTTAGTACTTGAGAGCATTTTTAAAACAAAACAAAACAAGGCAAAACAAAACAAAACAAAAAGCAGCCACACAATGACAACTAATAAAGCATTATAAAATCCAAATGTGGGATTTAGGAAGTTGGTTCAGCTCTATTCATGGTATAGTGTGGGACCTTTAAAGGCAGCCTAGTTTCTGGTTGAGCTGGGTTTAAAACCCAGAGATAACTCTGCAAGGGACAGTAGGTGGTTTGCCGCACTCCTAGACATCAGGCTTCTGACACAAGGCCACAACTCTCCATTCCATAGGTCTGTGGCCATCAGTCTCATAAAGGCAAATTCCCAAGCCCCTCCCCAGGTAGAGGATGTGAGCACAGATCATGTAGCCTCAGGACAGATCTCCATTTTAATGAGGCACCTAAAGATCTGAAGGACTTAGCCAATTAAGCTCCCCTTCCCAGGCACTCCTCCATACAAAAGGTATTTAACCTCAGACCTGCCCTGAGAAAGTGGAATACAGTTTTACTCATCACAACTCTCTTACATGACAATAAATGCTTTCAAACCATGGAGTACCTCTTCTCATCAGGATCCACCATGAGGAACAATGGAACAGGACTTTCTCTAAAGAAATCATGTCTAATCTTGTGCAGGAGTCCTCTCTGTACTCCCAGCCATGGACTCCACCAAGCCAAGCCACCTGCATCCCCAAGGGACCCAATTGGAGCTTTCCTCCCACCCTTGCCCTTTTCCCTTCAGCCCCAGGCCAGATCCAGCCCTCTGGCCCCCACTCTGTTCTTAACTCTTCCACAGCATCCAGTAGCACCCAGGATGCCCAAGAGTCTGTGAACCTGGCAGGACCTCTGGATCACCTCGGGATCATGAGTGGGTGGAACACAACATCAGCTCCAAAGAACTGCAGGGACAAAGGAACCCTACCTGACCAGAGGGTGGGATCTGTTCAGGTCGGGGCCAGCCCCCTCCATCTTCCACATGACCCTGACCAAGGGAATTGAGGGCCCCAGATGACTCTCCACTCCACATGACCCTTAGCACACCCAGGACCTTGGAATCACAGGTTAGTAGAACACAACATCAGCTCCAAAGAATCAAGGAGGGTCTTGTGCCAGCAGGAACAGGGACAAAGGAACCCTGCCCAACCAGAGGCTGGGATTCTTTCCAGTCGGGGCCACCATCTTCCTTATAAAACCACCCAAGGGTGTTGAGGGCCCCAGAGGACTCTCCACACTACAGGACTGCTAGCACACCCAGGACCTTGTGATCACTGAAGAGCACGTGGGCAAAAGAGCTTCTTCGACAGGGTCCCAACAAGCCTTCATCCTCAGCCAGGAGGCAGAGCTGAGACCCAGACCCCTGGGCACCTTCCTTGCCAGAGGAGAGTGGACTTACGGGGGGGGGCTCTGAACCCAGGACTCAGGAGGTGGATCAGAGCTCCAGACTTCTGGACAACTGCCCTGCAAGTGGAGAGTTTGACTGCACAGAGTGCACTGACCACTGGGACTCAGGTGAGAATTGGACTCACAGGAGTGCTGAAAGAGGCTAACAGAATCATAGGAGGATCAACCTCCAGCCAGAGACAGCTTGAACATTAACACCAGAGATTACCAGATGGCAAAAGGCAAATGTAAGAATCTTACTAACAGAAACCTAGAACACTGGGCATCATCAGAACCTAGTACACCCACCACAGTAAGTCCTGTATACCCCAACACACCTGAAAAGGAATACTAAGATTTAAAATCATATCTCAGGATGGTGGTAGAAGATTTTAAGAAGGGAATTAATAATTCGCTTAAAGAAATACAGGAGAACACTGCTAAACAGGTAGAAGCACTTAAAGAGGAAACATAAAAATTTCTCAAGGAATTACAGGAAAACACTGCTAAACAGATACAAGACCTTAAAGAGGAAACACAAAAATCCCTTAAAGAACAACAGGCAAAGACTGTTGAACAGGTAGAAGTCCTTAAAGAAGAAACACAAAAATCCCTTAAAGAATTNCAGGAAAACACAACCAAACAGATGATGGAATTGAACAAAACCATCCAAGATCTAAAAATGGAAGTAAAACCAATGAAGAAAACCCAAAGAGAGAAAATTTTGGAGATAGAAACCCTAGGAAAGAAATCAGGAACCATAGATGTGAGCATCAGCAACAGAATACAAGAGATGGAAGAGAGAATCTCAGGTACAGGAGATTCCATAGGGAACATGGACATAACAATCAAAGAAAATGCAAAATGAAAAAAGATCCTAATTCAAAACATCCAGGAAATCCAGGACACAATGAGAAGACCAAACCTATGGATAATAGGAGTAGATGAGAATGAAGATTTTCAACTTAAAGGGCCAGCAAATATCTACAAAAAAATTATAGAAGAAAACTTCCCATACCNAAAGAAAGAGATACCCATGAACATACAAGAAGCCTACAGAACTCCAAATAGACTGGACCAGAAAAGAAATTCCTCCTGCAACATAATAATCAGAACAACAAATGCACGAAATAAAGACAGAGTATTAAACACAGTAAGGGGAAATGGTCAAGTAACATACAAAGACAGACCTATTATAATTACTCCAGACTTCTCACCAGAGACTATGAGAGCCAGAAGATCCTGGACAGATGTTATACAGACACTAAGAGAACACAAATGCCAACCTAGGCTACTATAACCAGCAAAACTCTCAATTACTATAGATGGAGAAATCAAAGAAATCCATGACAAATCAAAATTCACACAATATCTTTCCATGAATCCAATCTTTTAAAGGATAATGAAGGGAAAACACCAACACAAAGATGGAATCTACACCCTAGAAAAAGCAAGAAAGTAATCCTTCAAACAAACCAAAAAGAAGACAGCCACAAGAACAGAATCCCAACTTTAACAACAAAAATAAAAGGAAGCAACAATAACTTTTCTCTAATTTCACATAACATCAATGGGCTCAATTCCCCAATAAAAAGACATAGACTAATAGACTGGCTACACAAATAGGACCCAACAGGAAACACACCTCAGGGACAAAGACAGACACTACCTCAGAGTAAAAAGCTAGAAAACAATTTTCCAAGAAAATGCTCTGAAGGAACAAGTTGGAGTAGCCATTCTAATATCAAAAAAAAATTGACATCCAACCCAAAGTTATCAAAAAAACAACAAAAAAACCCAAAACAAAACAAACAAACAAACAAACAAAAAAACAAGGATGGGCACTTCATACTCATTAAAGGTAAAATTTACCAAGAGGAACTCTCAATTCTAAATATCTATGCTCAAAATGCAAGGGCAGCCACATTAATTAAAGAAACTTTATTAAAGCTCAAAGCACACATGGCACCTCACACAATAATAGGGGGAGACTTCAACTCCCCACTCTCACCAATGGAAACAGAAACTAATCAGAAACAGATGGACACTAACTGAAGTTATGAAACAAATGGATTTAATAGATATCTACAGTACATTTTATCCTAAAACAAAAGGATATACCTTCTTCTCAGCACCTCATGGTACCTCCTCCAAAATTGACCATATAATCCGTCACAAACCAGCCTCAACAGATACAAAAAATATTGAAATTATCCCTTTCACCCTATCAGATCTTCAATAACAGCATAAATAATAGAAAGCCAACATAAACACAGATACTGAACAACATTCTACTCAACAATAGCATGGTCAAGGAAGAAATAAAAAAAGAAATTAGAGACTTTTTAGAGTTTAATGAAAATGAAGTCACAACATACCCAAACTTATGGGACACAATGAAAGCAGTCCTAAGAGGAAAACTCATAGCCCTGAGTGCCTCCGAAAAGAAACTAGAGAGAGCATACACTAGCAGCCTGAGAGCACACCTAGAAGCTCTAAGACAAAATGAAGCAAATTCACAAAAGAGGAGTAGACAGCAGGAATTAATCAAACTTAGGGCCGAACAACCAAGTGGAAACAAAAAGAACTATTCAAAGAATCAACCAAACCAGGAGCCAGTTCCTTGAGAAAACCAACAAGATAGATAAAACCTTAGACAGACTAACAAGAGGGCACAGGGATAGTATTCTAATCAACAAAATCAGAAATGAAAAAGGAGACATAACAACAGAACCTGAGGAAATCCAAAACATAATCAGATCCTACTACAAAAGGCTATATTCAACAAAACTGGAAAACTTGGATGAAATGGACAACTTCCTAGACAGATACCAGGTACCAAAGTTAAATAAGGATCAGATTAATGATCTAAACAGTTCCATTTACCCTAAAGAAATAGAAGCAGTCAGTAATAGTCTCCCAACCAAAAAAAGCCCAGGACCAGATGGGTTTAGTGCAGAGTTCTATCAGACCTTCAAAGAAGACCTAATTCCAAACTCCTCAAACTGTTCCACAAAATAGAAACAGAAGGTACTCTACCCAATTCATTCTATGAAGCCACAATTACTCTGATACCTAAACCACACAAAGATCCAACAAAGAAAGAGANCTTCAGACCAATTTCCCTTATGAATATCGATGCAAAAATACTCAATATAATCCTTGCAAACCAAATTCAAGAACACATCAAAACAATCATCCATTATGACCAAGTAGGCTTCATCCCAGGGAGGCAGTGATGGTTTAACATATGGACATCTATCAATGTTATCCAACATATAAATAAAGACAAAAACAATATTGTTAGATGCTGAGAAAGCATTTGACAAAATCCAACACCCATTCATGATAAAAATCTTGGAAAGGTCAGGAATTCAGGGCCCATATCTAAACATAATAAAAGCAATATAAAACAAACCAGTAGCCAACATCAAACTAAATGGAGAGAAACTAGAAGCAATCCCACTAAAATCAGGGACTAGACAAGGCTGCCCACCTTCTCCTTACCTATTCAATATAATATGTGAAGTTCTAGCCAGAGCAATTCAACAACAAAAGGAGATAAAGGGGATGCAAATTGGAGAGGAAGAAGTCAAAATATCACTATTNGCAGATGATATGACAGTATATATAAGTGACCCTAAAAATTCCACCAGAGAACTCCTAATCCTGATAAACAGCTTCAGTGCAGTAGCTGGATATAAATTTACCTCAAACAAATCAGTAGGTTTTCTCTACACAAAATATTAGCAGGAAGATAAAGAAATTAGGGAAAAAACACCCTTCACAATAGTCACAAAAAATATAAAATACCTCGGTGTGACTCTAACTAAGGAAGTTAAAGATCTGTATGACAAGAACTTCAAGTATCTGAAGAAAGCAATTGAAGATCTCAGAAGATGGAAAGATCTCTCATGCTCATGGATTGGCAGGATTATTATAGTAAAAATGACTATCCTCCCGAAAGCAATCTACAGATTCAATGCAATCCCCATCAAAATTCCAACTCATTTCTTCACTGAGTTAGAAAGAACAATTTGCAAATTCATCTAGAATACCAAAAAACCTAGAATAACAAAAACTCTTTTCAACAATAAATGAACCTCTGGTGGAATCACCATCCCTGACCTTAAGCTGTAGTACAGAGCAATTGTGATAAAAACTGCATAGTCCTGGTACAGCAATAGACAGATCAATGGAATAGAATTGAAGACCAGAAATGAACTCACACACCTATGGTCCCTTGATCTTTGACAAGGGATCTAAATCCATCCAGTGGAAAAAAGACTACATTTTCAACAAATGGTGCTGGCACAACTGGCTGTTATCATGTAGAAGAATGTGAATTGATCCATTCTTATCTCCTTGTACAAAGCTCAAGTCTAAGTGGATCAAAGACCTTCACATGAATCCAGAGACCCTGAAATTTACAGAGGAGAAAGTGGGGAAAAGCTTCGAAGATATTGGCACAGGGGGAATATTCCTGAACAGAACAGCAACGGCTTGTGCTATAAGATTAAGAATCGACAAATGGGACCTCATAAAATAGCAGAATTTCTGTAAGGCAAAAGAAACTGTCAATAAAACAAAAAGGCCACCAACAGATTGAGAAAGGATTTTTAACCAATCCTAAATCTGATAGAGGACTAATATCCAATACATACAAAGAACTCAAGAAGCTGGGCTTCAGAAATTCAAATAACTCCATTAAAAAATTATGTACAGAGCTAAACAAAGAATTCTCAACTGAGGAATACCAAAGGGCTGAGAAGTACTTGAAAAAAATGTTCAACATCCTTAATTATCAGGGAATTGCAAATCAAAACAACCCTGAGATTCCACCTCACACCAGTAAGGATGGCTAAGAATACTCCTCCATTGCTGGTGGGATTGCAAGCTTGTACAACCACTCTGGAAAATAAGTCTGGCAGTTCCTCAGAAAATTGGACATAATACTATTGCAAGATCCAACAATTCCTCTCCTGAGCATATACCCAGAAAATGTGCCAACTTTTTTTGTTGTTTTGTTTTTTGTTTAGTTTAGTTTTGTTTTGTTTTTTGAGACAGGGTTTCTCTGTATAGCCCTGGCTGTCCTGGAACTCATTTTGTAGACCAGACTGGCCTCAAACTCAGAAATCCACCTGCCTCTGCCTCCTGAGTGCTGGGATTAAAGGCATGTGCCACCACGCCCGGCTGTTCCAACTGGTAATAAGGACACATGCTCCACTATGTTCATAGCAGCCTTATTTATTATAGCCAGAAAGTGGAAAGAAACCAAATGTCCCTCAACAGAGGAATGGATACAGAAAATGTAGTATATTTACACAATGGAGTACTACTCAGCTATTAAAAACAATGAATTTTTGAAATTCTTGGGCAAATGGATGAATCTGGAGAATATCATCCTGNGTGAGGTAACCCAATCACAGAAGAATTCACTAGATATGCACTCACTGATAAGTGGATATTAGCTCAGAAACTTAGAATAACCAAGATATAATTTGCAAAACCCAAGAAAATCAAGAAAGATAGCAATCAATGCTATAGTGGCCTCAAGACCTAATTCTCATTCCTTATATTTCTCAAGTGGACCTGAGGGTATTTTAAGAAAATCACCTTAGCCTTAAAAGAGAGACTTTTAAAAACAGTAGTCTGGACTAAACTTGTGTCTACATCTTATATTTTTATATATTGCCTGTAGTAGAGATGCTCTCATATAGTATATATGATTTAGATAAAATGCAGCAAGAGTTATTGCTCAGCATCATTCAGAATTTCAATAGGTCATCTCTTACTGTACAGATATGACGGTTGGAGATAATTAAATTTAGGACTCCAAAGATAGAGAGATTTTTATAAAGTGAAGTAATTTTGGTTTTCTTGTTCTGGGTCAACCTTTGACTACATAATAAAATGTTGATGCATGTACTATTAGTTAGCAGATAATAATGTCTGTTTCCTAAGCAATTAAAGTGAGGACATGGCCAGAAGAGTGGCCAGATATTCACCCACACCTACAGCCTGCATGTCTCTCAGGAGGTCTGCAGTAATCAAAGACACATATGAGAATCTAACTCAAATACTCATGACCGCTGAGACAACCACCAAGTCCAGCTGACATGGGACACACCACACTGGACTCTACCCTTCTTCCTTTCTACTTCTTACCCAAGCCAGATCAGCAGACAAATACCCACCCACACGCTACAGCCTGCTTGCCTTCAGGAGGTTCTCAGTAACCAAAGACACAGAGCCTGGCTGACTCAGGGGCCCACCCACCCTGCCAAGTGCCACCATCCTTCTGGTCTGCTTCTCCAACCAGTCCAGATCTCTGATTCCTAGGAGGCCTGAAGTAACCAGGCATGGAACCTGCTTGTTTCCTAGGAGTTCCACAGTAACCAGTGACACAGGAGTCCTACTCTAACCATAGACACAAGAGACCCATCATAACCAGAGACATCAATGCCTGCCTCCGAGGAGACTGGCTCCACATGCCTCCAAGGAGGTCAGATCTAGTTAGAGACACCCAGACCAGTTAATGCTAGAGAAAACAGATGTCCAGAGGCAAGCCCAAGTTCATGAGCAACAGAACCCAATGCAATTTGGCACCACCAGAACCCAGTTCTCCCACTACAGCAAGGTCTGGACAACAACACATGCCTGAAAAGCAAGATAATGACCTAAAATCCTATTTCATGAAGATGATAGCAGCATTGAAAGAGAATATAACAAACTCCCTTAAAGAAATACAGGAAAACACAAGCAAACATGCAAAAGCCCTTAAAAAGGAAACAAAGCCCTTAAATACAGGAAAATACAATCCAGCAGGTGAAGAAAATGAACGAAACTATCCAAAAATGAAAAATGGAAGTAGAAACAATAAAGAAAACACAAAGACCATGTAAACCCTGTAGATGGACAGCTTAGGAAAAAGATCAGGAGGGGAAAGGGGGCACAGGATCAGGGATGGGAGTTCGGGAACAGGAATAATCTCATAAACATGTGCAAACAACTTGGTTTTTAACATGTACATTTATTCCAGAAGAGCTGAATGTCATGTGAGACGTGTGAAAGAGATGCTTGCCATGAGTTAGACATGGTCCTCATGCCTTTTACTGCCCATAGATTCGTAAGGAATTACTTTACTGCATTAAATCATTGGCTGTTATGTAGCACAGCAATACAGAACTAAAAGTTCTATTTTTTAATTAAAAATAGATTTTTTTCTATGCAATGCATCCCAATCAAAATTTCTCCAGTTTTCTCCTGCCAGTCCCCTGTTTCAACATTTCCTTTCTCATAGATCCGTTCCATTTTTACTTCCCTTCAGAATAGTACGGGCCTGCAAATGATGACAGCCAAGCAGAAGAAAACAAGATATAAAATACAAGGCAAAACGCTCATATTAAAGCTGGACTAGGCAACCCAGTAGGAAGAAGAGTCCCAAGAGCAAGCAATAGAATCAGAGACACACCAACTCCCACTGTTTGAGTCCCTCAAAAACATCAAGCTCAGCACTACAGCCTAGATCATATCATAATTACAAAGGAATTGGTGCAGACTCTTGCAATCCCCATGCTTGCTACTTTCATCTCTGTAAGCCCATTTTGTTAATATCACAAAATTAGGAAAACAATGTCTTATTTTTATAGAAGGCTCCTTGTCAGTATGCAAATATCCAGCCTTACTTGCTATAGTGTGTTTCCACTATGCAAGTATGATCTTAAGTTCTGATCGACTGTTGTTTATTCCTTCAGATTTCTTCTTGTACTTGTAGATTTCACTACTGTTTTTACATAGATGATAAAGGAGCTAGCATAAGATAAGTTAAAGAAAATGAGTTTAAAAGATAACTGGTATCAGAAGCATTTAAAAATAACAGTTAATATTAATCTATAAATGGACAAATAGAAAACAGGTATTAGAAGAAGTGCAAAGCAATACAGCAAGACAGAGTGTATTGAAATAAATGAGTAGCAGTGTTCAAAAGGAGATGCACTATAAATCACTGCTGAGAAGACAAATACAATTTTTGGTTCATGAATATGCTGATGCTGGATTGAGTATCACTGTGGTCACTAGTGACCTTGAACAGAACAAGTATAAAATGGCAGAACTGGGACCATTCAGATTTCTGAGAAAATCACCAGTGTTTCTTTTTAATTGAAAATACTTGCTTCTATGAGTGGCCTGAATTAATTAGAAATTTGTCTCCTGTGATCAGTCAGATGCTGTAAATGTAAATTAATTAGAAAAGAGTGAACTGATACGTGAATAATAAAAAAGATACTTAAATATGCATGACAACATCTAGTGATGCAATGTGTAGTCAGCCTTGCCAAGGCAACCATATTAAAAACGCTCACGTTTGGGATTCATCCGCAGTCTCTCAACTCTAACCTGATTACAAGGGGATTTTGTTGTTGTGAAGAATAATGAATGTACCATAGTTTAATAGCACTAAGACAAATTGAAGTTAAGTAGCTTCTCTGTTCTGAAGAGGGCAATAGCAATACTGTATATTCAACAATTATTCCCTCTATTCTGCATTCTTTTTCTTTTAATTTCTTGTTTTAGCAAGGACAGTCAGGAAGAGTTTCATGTCAAAAGTAGCAGTCACTAAACTCTATAGTCAATATCATACAAACAGATATCATAGGTTTATTTTGTGCTATACTGCTTATAAAATTCTTCATTTATGTTTCAGATTACACACACACACACACACACACACACACACAAACACATTGTTGTGTCATTGAGATCCTGTGGCTTTGAATCAGGAGGATGGTCCTTTGATGTGTCCCAACTTTTGGCAGCTATCTATCTATCTATCTATCTATCTATCTATCTATCTATCTATCTATCTATCTATCTATCCATCCATCCATCCATCCATCCATCTATCTATCTATCTATCTATCTATCTATCTATCTATCTATCTATCTATCATCTACCAATCATCTATCTATCTATCTATCTATCTATCTATCTATCTATCNCTATCTATCTATCTATCTATCTATCTATCTATCTATCTATCATCTACCAATCATCTATCTATCTATCTATCTATCTATCTATCTATCTATCTATCTATCTATCATATCTGTTTATCTATTTATCTATGTATCTATTTATTCATGTACCTATCTCTATATATCTATATCTCATTTATATATATCTATATATCATTTGTATAGCTATATGTATGTCCTCACAAAGCCCCTCGTAATCAGTTTAGAATTGAGAGAATATAAATGAACCGTGAACATGAATCATTTTTTATATGGTTGCCTTGAAAAGGCTGACTACATATTGCATCATTAGATGATGTCATGCATATTGAAGTAATTTTATTCTTTTTCATGTATCAGTTCACTCTTTTTAAATTAGTTTACATTTACATATATATCCAGAGGAAATATTAGCTTCCTATTTTAAAGTGACTGAACTTGAATTTAAAAACATACAAATACAATAACCTTAAGCACAATGATTATTTAAAACTTAATTTTATCATTTAAAAAGGCCTTAAAAAGAAACCTTATATTGTTTCTTTTTGAGTTTCACATCAGGTACTCTAGTCCCACTCACACATGTCTCATATCTACTCTTTGCTCTTGAATTCTCTACACCAAAATATAAACACACACTAATAAGCCAAAAGACATTATCATTATCACCACCACCACCACCACCACCACCACCACCACCACCACCACCATTGTCATCATCATCATCAACAACAAAAACAACAACAAGCATTGAGAACATCTCATCCTGGAAGCTAGTAGCTCACAGTGTGTCCCACAGTATATAACGATGTCCACACATACTCACTTTGAAGAGTGCATTCTGACGAGTCATTAGTTTGGTTTAAGATCTCTTGCTTCTGTGATATCATCAGTATTGAATCCTCAGCAGGACTGGTTACTCTGGTGTTGCCCGGTGTCAAGGAAATCCTCCAGTTTTGGATTAGCAGGACTGGCAGATGATTTAGCTTTTGGGTAGGCCAACTCAGTGAATTTGAACCTCGGTGATAGCTACTCAGAGAACAGCTCCCTTCTCTGTACCACCAGGGTGAGATTTCTAGTACTGTTCTGTCTATGGCACCCAACACTGCCATCCATTGACAGGAGGCAGGCTCAGTTCTCCTGCTTTCATGCCCTTGGAGGCCTATAGGTTAATTTTGATTGCCATGATTGGATACCTCAAAGACTCATGAAGACCATCTCTTTTCATATGTATGAAGAAATTTCCAGGAATTATTGGGCAAAATAATAACCGTGAATAGGGTGTCACCATCTACAGCATGAGGGAAATACTGAATATCAACAAAGAAAGGGTAAAAGCCTCTCCTATAGGCACTGTGGTATAAGCTGCTTTACCCTGGCAAATCCTTCCCTCATTGTATAGTGATACCTCAGAAACTGTAAGCTGACATAAATCTTCACTCCTTTTAATCATGTATATCAGCTGTAATGCCATCTCTTTGAATCTTACTCCTTTTATTTCAACTATTATTCTATCACAGGGAAGCAAGAGAAACAGTTTAAATTAACTTCTTTTTTTATTATTAGATATTTTCTTCATTTACATTTCAAATGCTATCCCGAAAGTCCCCTATACCCTCCCCCTGCCCTGTTTGCAAACCCTCACACTCCTATCATCTATCTATCCTGGCCCTGGCATTCTGCTGTACTCTTCCCAATGATGGTTGACTAGGTCATCCTCTTCTAAACAGTTCTGTGTGTCTCTACAATAAAATAAGGTATGTGTCAAAACACAAACTTCATGAAGTAGCTTCCTTCCACAGGTCTTCACCAGGAATTACATAGCAATGCAAATATGTATGTCATGTGATTAAAACAATTTCTTAAATATTTATGTAATTTCACTTGTTCACTTTTTGGACATATTTCAGGTTATTTGTACCATGGACATTATGGAGGTCAGATGATACTTTTCCTGACTGGTACTTTGATTTTAAGTGCATTTTGGGAATGAAATTTAGGCCTTTAGTCTTGGCAGCAAGTATCTTTAACCACTGGGTCATCTAGCCCCTCACTGATACTGTTTTTAATTGAATCTGACTGAATATATGACTTGAGTAAACGGTAATCTTGCCAGCACTATCAAAGTTTTGGGAATCTCATGAGAGAATATTCTGCATTGTTAAGTTGATCTTCAAAAAAGAAAACAAACAAAAGCCTTGGAATAAACATGAACAAAATAGAATATTAAAAATAGATGTAGATCATTTAAATCAAATAGACTTTAGTATTTTTATCCTTTAAAATAGAAATACTTGGGGATGAATAGATGACTCAGTAGTTAAGAGTGCATATTGGTCTTGCAGAGGACCCTAATTCAGTCCCAAAGACCCATTGTGGGCATCTCACAACCCACAGTAGTCCTGCTCCAAAATGATCAGTACCCTAAAGCTCCTGGCCTCTTTGAACATAGAAAATCAAATGTACATACTTTTACCCACATACACATAAAATAAAGTCTAAAATTAATCTTTAAATAAAATTAACTTATTAAGAGCAAGTAAATAATAATTTGAGGTATAAAACTAGATTTAATTATTCTAAAGTATTTACATTTCTTAAATCTTAATTTTTATTGCCTAATAAATTATTGAATAGATATTATAAGTGTATTTATTTTTTGTCAGCACTGCTAAAAAATGGGTAAAGTTGTAATGGAACAAAGCATATGTCACAAAGACCTGAACACAGAGAAGACTACCCTCAAATATTAGCAATAAGAATAACAAACTAAAAATAAGCAAAGATTTGTGCACACTTTTTGTAGTCAATGTTGACTATTAACTTAATTGGGTTAATTAACATATGTCTATATATTCAGCATATGACTTGATACAACAAAAAGGACATTTGGAGAAAGAGTTAACCAAATAGGGAAGGGCTAACTTGAATGTTTGAATCCCTTATGGGCTAAATATGATGAAGAACGAAGAGCATTGGCTTTCTTCTTCTCTTTCCCTGGCCCACCATCTCTTTCTTATTGCCACCACACATTTACCTCTGCTATGGACTAAATGCTCGGAACCTGTGATCTAAAATAAACCTTTGTTCTTTTAAGTTGTCTGTGTAAGGCAGTTTTAGCGTAATTATAAGTGTAATTAGCATAAACATTATTACCCCCAAAAGTGAGGTCAATGGTATGACTTGATCATCATAATGTGATCCTCAAGTGTTTTACACTGGTTTGAGGTACATCTTTCAAAGAGTTTAGAGAAATAGAAAAAATAACTCATAGAAATGTAAGCAGAGCTTAAAAGGCAATACAGATGGGGATTTAGGAGACAGGGATGCTGATATAAATATATGCAGAAGAGATTTGACTCATGACATTTTACAGAACAAAGATTGCATTGGCACCTAGACTAGAGGCCTTAAAAGTTCAGCCTTTATGTAAGGTTGAGTTTCACTGTGATGGACTTCTCTTTTTCTTTCTTTTCTTCTTTTTCTTTTTTAAAAAATTAATCATTCCATTCATTTTCTTAATTTGGCATAGGAAATTTTAATACCTTAGAACACTCAGAATATGAAAATGATTAATTTTTATTTAGAGGTAGATTTATAGTTGGGGTCATGAGCAAAGAGTAAAACAAAGACATTTTTAAAATTTTGATCTGATCAGAAAATAAAAGAGATTGAATATTGTGGACAATGACTATATGGTTGCTATCAGATTTGTGCCTCTAAGAAGCAGGTCAATGAGCACTGGAATGCCACATTTCCCCACATCACTCATCACACACCCCAAGAGTAAACCAATAAGCTTACTTAAAGGGCTTTTCCTTGAGAAAAAGAGCAATGCCTCGGAATCATATTTACATACAGTCCCCACTGCAAAGGGTTCTTTGGATTCAGCTAATTAAGTACACAAGGGACTAATGTAACTATGGTCCAAAGGGTTTTGCCTGTTTTTTAAATTGGTGACACAATTTGTAATGTCACCTTAATCTTGTTTTTGTAGATCTGTAAAATAAAAAAGGATATATACTATGTTGTACTCATGGGAGACTGGGGATGGTCGAGTACATATAAGGTCAATGTGCTTGTGAAATGTTCATAAGAATAAAAAGAGAGTGTGAGGAGGACCATTATGTGAAATAGAAAGCCCATAGTGGTTGCTGTGCTAGGGAACTGGACAATCTGCTTGGCACCCACCCTGCACAATGCTTCAAGCAATGTGTGGAATAAATGACAGAGAAAGGGAGGAGCTGTCACTGACAAAGTCATATTGAAGTAATGAAATATATGGTTAAAACAAATGCTGTATTTAATAGTTTTATATATTTTGTCTTTATATCAGATGAGCATTTGTTAGTCTGAGATCTACCTAAAGCTTATTGCATTGCTCTGTTGTTGTTAATTAACTGATTTCTTCCCTTAGGGCAAAAATAAATCTTCTGGTAAGGCTAAATTATAGGAAGTTCAATAACCTCCCCACCCCTCATGTTTAAGAAATAATTAAAACTCTATAATAAAAACCTATACTCTACTGCATTTCAATATGATGATTGCAGTTTAAACATTATCCTAATCTCCTGGGATCACTCTTTCTATGAAGTGCTAACTACTAAGTTAATTAAGGATATGAGCAAGAATTTATAATCTAACTTATGGCATCAGACATTTAAAGAAAACAAGAGAAGCAATATATTGTTTGTTGAATGCTTACTATACAAAAACATACTTTATAAATACTTAGGTACTTACATTTTTATTTCATTATGCAGGAAAACATATTTATTTTTAAATTATTGATGACAATACTGTTGGTGAAAGATGCTGTACAACTTCCAAATGGCATATATTTAGTGCACAGGAAAATATAAGCTGCAGACTCATGTTTGTAACACAAGCTAACAAAACCATTTTTAAGATTTGCCAGTTTATTCTTTACCCCATTTCATCACTGTACATACAGATGTATATGAAGTGTTTAGGCAATGAATCTGGAAAAGGCAGAACTCATCTATGCCATAGTTCATGTAGAGGATAGTCATCTGAGGTAATATTTGTAAAAGCAAAAGTAACCTGGTGTATAGAAACTTATGCTGGAGATTCAAAGGCATTTTCTTCACTTTGAATAACAAGAGAACTAAGCCTCAGAAATAGCTTGTAAAAGATGAATAACTATAGATTAGATAGGCAAAGGGAAGTAGAATAAGACCAGATTAAAATAGGCAAGAATGTTCAAAATCCTTATGGAGAAGCTCATTCTAGAAGAAGCCATGGGGCTTCAGTTTGTGTGGAACACAGAAAATAAATTTAAAAAACAAATGAACAAACAAATAAATACAGGCCAATTTGGTCAGATAGGGCTAGAGGGCATGTTGTGGTACTCTGGACATGGTATTCTGCATTTGCAATTTTATCATAAGAACAATAAGAACATGAAAAGCTATTCAAAGATCAATGAATATATGACTCATATGGCTATACTAAGACGATCTTTTAAAGGCAGGAGCATTTAAGGAATGCTTCAGTGTTATAAATGAGACAAGACGGGTTCTTTGACTAGAGAGAAGAAAATGGAGTACGAGAGAATAAAAATTGAATAAAGACCTATTTAAGGTATAAAATTAAAAATAAGGAAGATTGCTAGACTAGTATGGTGAAGATATGAGTTATTGATGATATCTGGCAGATTTTGCAGAAGTCCAAAGAAAGGTGGTATCATTTACATACTAAAGAACAGAATGAGAGAGATGACCTTTGTCTTAATTCAAGGTAAGGTTTGGATATATTGAATTTAAGGCATGTTTGACACACACATGGTGCAATATCAGGTAGCAATTTGGAAACTATAAATTCAAATGATAGATTTTGACTAGAGTTATCTCTATTCTTGGATATTTATTATCTTGTCTTTGTAAAATAGCCAGTTTAAATTTTTTTAAATATAAAAGTTACAAAAATTTTGACAATTCAATGATGGTCCTATAAGACTGAGCATGAAATCAAAGAGAAATGTGTTAGGTGCCACAACCCTGCACTCTGACCAGCAGTGATGGGGAAAAATGACACAAATGCCAAGGAAGGTTTCTCAAACTTCTTTCTCAAACAGCTTTCTCAAACAGCTTTTTCAAACAGCATTCTCCTTCCTCCCCCCTGGAGCATATCCTGTTTTTGTTTTTCATCACTCGTCTGACCTAATCCTTCCCCCCTCTCCTGGATCCAATCAGAGTTCAGCCAGGGCACGCAGTGATAGGCCAATGACTCATTGGGCGGTCAGCACAGGATTGTCCAAGTGTGCAGGCTCAGGTTCTTGGTAAACAGGGATCACAGGGCTTGGTCACACCCGCTTCCCACATATCCCCCTTTTTGTTTAATTAAAATGGCTCTGGGATTGCATCTGTCTTAGGTTACCCTCAACCATGTTACATCCTTACCCATCATTGGTGTGGTGAACTCATTTTCACCAACTGTCTTAGGTTGGTATGCACATGTGAGGGTCTTACCTGTCATGGATTAACGATCCATCATACTGAGCCAAACATAGGGTGAATTACCTGACTCTATAGCCACCATAGCTTGAGTCAGCAGTCATTGGTCGGCCTGCGCCCACCTGTACATGCATACCACCCACCACAGCATCTCCAATCACTGCTGTAACGATGGCGGCTGTAATTCCAAAATCTCCCCTATTCTTTAGGAGCATGGACAACTGACCCTCCTGCACCCCCAGAGGCCAGGGTATGGCTGTGGGTATTCTGGTCACCATCGCCAGGAGTCTAGTAGCATTTAAGCATTGAGACAAAAAGCATGTGATATTGGA